>NC_067398.1:699895811-700195811 GCF_016432865.1 Antechinus flavipes
AAATAAATTTCAGGTTTGTGAAATCAATCAGTCAGTAAACACTTATTAAGTACTTACTGTGTGCCAAGTAGAGTGATAGATACTAAAGATACAAGTATAAAGAAAAAAATCCTATTCACAAGAACTTATAAACTAATGGAGGATAGAACAAGACATATCCAAGAATGCAAAACATAAATGTTGTTTGTCTCTTGTGCTTGAAGAGGACCAAGATGATATCATGAAGTTGAGTCCATGGTTGGTCACAATTATATAAATTCAGAAAGTTCTATCACAGTTTAGGCACAACTAACCTATATGAACATTTGGAGTGGAGATGGCTCTAAATTTCTTCATCCTATGTTTCTTTTGGTCTATTGCAATTCTGCTTTGCTCCTAGAGCCCAGCACTTCTCTGCTGAGAAGCATACCATAGTCTTGTACATTGTCTCCATGTCTCAGATTACAAAGTTCTGAGGGACCTTGAGAATGTCCTTATATTGTTTTTTTCTGACTTCCTTGTGAAGGTTTGCCTTATTTGAGTTCTGCATAAAAGTCTTTTTATTTTTATTTATTTATTTGTTTTTGCTGAGGCAATTGGGGTTAAGTGATTTGCCCAGGGTCACACAACTAGGAAGTGGTAAATGTCTGAAGTCAAATTTGAACTCAAGTCCTTCTGAGTTCAGGGCTGGCTCTCTATCCACTGAACCACCTAGCTGCCTCCATAAACGTCTTTTAGGCAAACATACTTTTGACATCCAAACAAAGTGACTAGTTTATTGGAACACTCTTTGTAAACCAAAGTTTGAAATCTCTATGCAGTTCACTTCAAGGACTTCAAGAAAGGTTTTCAGTATTTGGTACTGCCAGATGATCTTCAGAATCTTCCTAAGATAATTCAAATGAAAGTGAATCAGCTTCCCAGCATGGTTCCTGGCAGACTGTCCAGGTTTCACAGACAAACAACAATGATGTCAGTCAATGGCTCTGCAAACCTTTGGTTCGGTAGGCAGCCGGATACTTCTTTCCCCCTATACTTTCTTTTGGAGCATCCCAAACACTGAGCATCCCTCTACATCCCTGGAAAGTATACTGACAAGGTAAATGAACTTATCCAGAGCATTCAAAAATCTCTCCATTTGCTGTTGCACAAATGAATAATATGGTTCTGACTGGTGGAGAACCTCTGTTTTCTTGGTGTGAATTATTGGATCAATATTAAAACAAATGGCAAAGAATTGATCCATAAACCACATGCATATAAATATAAGGCAAATGAAGACAAATATATACAAAGGGTTTAACTACAAGGTGGACTAGGAGGGAGAACCCTAGCAGATGAGGGTGGGAATCAGAAAAAAAAAAAACTTTCTGCAGAAGATGGTGACCGAGTTTCATCTTAAAGTAATAGCAGGGTTTTCTGAGGCAGAGGTAAGGGAGCAATGCATTCCAGGTGCCGGTGGGGGATGGGGGTGGAGGGAGTGCAGAGAGGAGGGGGGAGGAGCAGATGTGTTAATAAGCGTCTATAAAGAGCACTGAATTTGGAGGCAGAGGACCTAGTTTCAGGTATGAGCTCTGCTGTCTGAGTCTATTTCTCCTGTGACCTCCTGTAATCTTCACCTTAATGAAAGGCTTAGTGGACTTAGCCTCCAACTCTGGTAAATAAATGAGAGAGACTCGATGATTTCTAAAGCCTCTTCCTCTTTCTGCTTGTGATTCTATAAAAGCCAGTGACATCCAGTTTTTTATAATCTAATTAGCCTATGAGAGATAGGAGGGGGGAGGAACAGATGTGTTAATAAGAGTCCATAAGGAGCATTGAATTTAGAGGTGGAGGACCTGGTGTTTCTGGTCCTATCACTAGAGAGGTTAGTAGAATGAGTAAAGCTAAACACCTTCTAAAAAGACCTAGATTCAAAATTTACCTCAGACACTCACTAGCTGTGTGACCCTGAGCAAGTCACTTAATGTCCATGAAATGAGAGAGTTCCCAGCTTGTTTGTTCTAGGACCTTTCTAGCTTCTCTGACTTATGGGGCCAAATATCTTATAAGTGTCAGAGGTAGGATTTGAATCTAGGTCTTCCAAGGGAGACCATGATGTGATGCTATTTCTTCTCCTTTATTTCTGGTCATTGTTTTGCTTCCATTTAACATTTCAACTAAATGAATGTGTTAGATTTTAAGCACTATGCTAATTCTTTACAAAAAATGAAACAGTTCCTGCCCTCGTGTAGCTTACATTCTTCAATATAAAAGGATAGAAAGAGGGAACTAACAGCTAAGAAAATGAGGATGGTATCCCTAAGCACAGAAAAGACACCCATCCTTCTGGTTCTATCATGAGATCTTAGACCTAGAGGCATAAGCAACCTCAGAGGTTATCTAGTATATAGAAGACAGGTAACTTGGACAAGGTCATATAGATAGTGACTGAGGAAGGTGAACTCAGATCGTTTGATTCCAAAGCTAATATATGCCCCTTCTCCTTCATGGGATCTTAGAGATTGTCAAGTGCAACTAATTTTTAAGATGATAAAACTTAGGCCCAAAGAACACAATTTTTCAATTCAATTTAATTAAATAACATTTGTTGTTGTTATTGAGTCTTTTTAGTCATGTATATGTCTTCTTGATCCAATGTGAATTTTTCTTGGGAAAGATAATAGAACATTTAACATTTCCTTTTCCAACTCATTTTAGAGATGAGGAAACTGAGGCAAATAGGATGATAAGCTAAGGTCATATAGCTAGAAAGTATATGAAGGCAGATTTGAACTTAGAAAGATGAGTTCTCTGATTCAAAGTCCAGGAGGACTTTCTGCCTCAGAAGCCAGTGCTCTTCCCATCCATTCATCCATATATACATATATATATTAAGAGTCATTGTCAGACTTTGAAAATTGTTCATTGGAGGCAGAGCTAAACGGGAAGAAATAGAACTGAGCTCTCTCCATATTCCTCTAAACAGATCTAATAAGTGCACTAGAATCAATCGTGATGGGGAAATATAGAAATGTCACAGTGATAGTGAGTCATATTCCAGTCCAGGTTTGCACAGGTAGACAGAGGTGTGCAAACATCGGGAATGGGTCTGCCCAGTAGAGTTTGTACAGGAAGAAGCTGAACACCAGGGCAAGAGAAAGTTCCAAACCTAGACCAGGGGTGAGAACAAGGGCCAGCTGGCAGCTTTTTGGCTCCCTCTCTAGGACCTAGATCACAGAGACCTGAATTGAAGAGGAACCCTGACTCCAGAGTGGAATTCCAGATTGAAAAGTGATTCAAGGCCTTGGCCTGTATTCCAGGAGAAGACCGATATAGAAGCAAGTAGCAGTAGAACCCCTCATATTCCAGAAGCAGAGTAGGGTTTCAGATCTGGCTATTAAACATGTTGAAATCTTCAGAAGAATAACCAAGGGAGGAATCCCAGTCCAGAGGGGAACCTGAAGTGGTGTCCCTCTGAACCCACAGAGCTGCTCAGCTGTCAATGACTGAGTCCTGCAGCATCTACTATTGCTCAGACCTGAACCCAGGTCAAGAACTTGTAAAGCTCAAACCAGGTAGCCAACAATCAGACCTGATCCTGGCCCAGACCATTTCAAGATTTTTGAAAGCTTGCAGGTCCTAAAGGTGAGTTACTCTTGAGATTCTGACACAATACAACACTTGACATCCCCAAGAAAGCAACTATATTATGTCAGACCTTTCCTAGAGAAATGCACCAAACCCAGCCCTAACTTGAAGTCCTGTGTCAGGAAATACTCTGCAAAAAAAGAGAAAATAAATAAAAAGATCCCCCCCCCAAAAAAAAATAAAAAAAGATATTAGAAGACA
Source organism: Antechinus flavipes (assembly GCF_016432865.1). Lineage (NCBI taxonomy): Eukaryota > Metazoa > Chordata > Mammalia > Dasyuromorphia > Dasyuridae > Antechinus > Antechinus flavipes. Next base: position 699,899,622 of record NC_067398.1, read on the forward strand.
TATTCAAAAGAAGAGAATTACTCCAAAACATCTACAAGCAAAGCCTTAAAGAAAAACACAGTTCAAGCACAAATTAAATTAGAATTCCTGAAAACGTTGAAGCAAGAGGTTTTTTATTTAAAAGAATTATAAATGTTTTTGATCCTTCCTCAGATCTTCAGAGCATTTCCTCTCAGAAATTCTCCAACTCTTCCCTCCTACTTTTCTTTCTCTTTCATTCTTAGTCATCCTCATTCTCTCCTTTTTCTCCCTCTCTCTTCCCTTCTCTGTCTCTATTTCTATATGTATATATGACCAAGGCATTCTTTGTCTTCTCTTTTTCTCTCCTTGCCTTATTTCTCTCTTCTCTCCTCTTCTCTCCTTTCCTCATCTCTCCTGTCCTCATTTTTCCTCTCCTTGATTGATTCCTCTCTCCCCTATCCTTTCCCTCTCCTCTCATTCGTTTCTTAATTTCTCTCCTCCACTCCTTTTTCCTTACTTCCTCTGCCCTTCCCTCTTTTCCCCTCCTTCTTTCCTTCTCTTTTCATCTAGACCAGAATGGAAAAATCTCCCTTTGCTTATGCAGATTGGCAACTGTTCTGTAATTATAAATATTAGAAAGTTTTTTGTAGCACCAACAGTGAAGAAACTTCTCCAGAGCCACATAGCCAATTTATACTTAAGTCTACTTGCTTCTTCCTAACTTTGAAGTCAGCTCTGAATACCTTAAAGATTTCAATCCCATCTTTGACCCTTATTACATATGTAATCTTGATCAAGACATATCGGCTTCTTGGGCCTCAGTTTCCTTAACTGTAAAATGAGAGGGTTGGGCTAAATGACCTCCAAGATCTCTTCCTGCTATAAATTAGCCTGTTGTGATTCCCAGTTGTACTCACAGAAATAAATAAACACACCTCTGTAGCTCCCTCCCCTATGGAAACTTGGGACAAATCGCTATGGCTACCAGAAATTATTCTGGGTAGAAGGTAACTTCTCTTGCTCCTAGAGAAACACACACAGCATGGCTCTATCCTGCAGGCACTTCCCCCCACATGCAATGTCTTGGATTCCCTCTCCCCACCCCCACCCCTTTCCTTTCCCAGCATTCCAGCCTGCCGGGGTTGCCCCTGTCTTTCTCCATGATTTAAGCCTTGGAGAAGGAATGGGGAAGGATTTGTTTTGACATTTAAAGGCAATCCAGGTAATTAATCGCCTTGGCTGAGTCCCCCTCTCCCTCCATATATCTGTACAACAGTATCTATTTTTGACGTAGCTGACACGCCATTTCCTTTGGCAGTCCTAGGGAAGCTCATCTTTAAATTAAACTTGTCTCCCCAACCCCTCAGATCTGCAGCCCTGGACAGAGGCTGGAGAAGGAGGAAAAGGACTGGAGACTTAGGTAGGATGTGCCTCCAGTGATGTATGTACAAAGGGTCCTGTTACTGTGATCTGGGACCAAGACCCTCTCCAGAGCATTAACTAATGACAGAGGATGTCCCGTAGGTAGCTAATCACCTTTAATGTGCAGATTTAGGGGCCACTTTAAAAAGAGATAAGCCAGTCAGAGAAACAAGATACACACACACAGTATACAGTGTATGTGCACATAGACATTGTGTGTGTGTATCATTACATGCATACACATATACATATACACATGTGTGTGTTTTTAATTTCTCCAGTGATGGGCTAAAAATTAACATCGATCAGAGAACAGAGGGACTGAAAGATCTGTTCAGTGCCTATTGGGAGGAGGTAAAGACAAAAGACCAGATCCTTGAAATAGCTCCTATCCCATATTTTCAGAGCTTGGGTCACATACTGGCTAGTCCAAAAGTATCAGAACAACTTTTAAAAAATCATTCAGGGGCAATTAACCGGTTCAGTGAATAAAGTAGTGGCCCTGGAGTCAGGAGGAACTGGATTCAAATCTGGACTCAGCTACTTACTATTTGTGGATCTTGGAAAAGTCACTTTACCCTGATTGGAGGAAAAAACAAACAAACAAACAAAACAAACCAAGGTCTAGAACATAAAAGATTCTGATTGAATTAAGAAGATAATCCAATATCATAGATTTAGTACTAGGAAGGACCTCAAAAACCATCTGGTTCAACCCTTTTATTTATAGATGAAGAAACTGAGGTTGAGGGAGAGCAAGTGGGTTGTTCATGGTCATGCTGGCACAGTTGAAAAAAAATTCTCTGACTTCAGAGGACTGAATGAGGGAAGCCTGTATTATGTCCCCACTAAGTGCCAGGCATTGTGCTAAGCATGTTACAATATTATCTCTTAGATTCTTAGAGATCATCAGATTATAAGTTTTAAACTAGAAGGAATCTTAGAAGTCATTGACCTTGTTCCTCTAATTTCACAGATGAGTAAACTGGGACCGGGAAACATTAAATGACTTGCCTAGGGTCACAAAACTAATCAATACCCAAGGTCAAATTTGAAGCCATCAAAATAGTCATAACTCCAAATATAAGGACTGATATATTTTTCTCATGCTCTCTTTTGGATCATAATCCAGTGGTTTTTAGAAATTCAATAATGAATCTATTATCTATTTATCATTTCATATTTCTATATTCTATTTGTTTGTTCATTTATTTGTTTGATTATTTAAGACTGAATCTTTTTATCTTACCTAGGCTGGAATTTCAGTGGCCATCACTGATACCATTCCTGATCTGCTGTCTTTCTCCCCTAAGCCACCCCTCTTTGGTGCCTCCCTACTTAGCAGAATTCACTTTGTTGGTAGCAGACAGGACAGAGCTCCAAATGGCTCTACAACCCCAAATGCTTGGGGTCACCACTTTAGCCTTTCCAGGAACAGGGATAGCAGGCATATAAGTCCACTTTTAGGGGAAAAAAACCCTTACTTTTGTTTATAATTTTTGTTTTTGTAATGTGTTCATTTTAATTATAACCCTTCCTCTCTTTCCCCCCCCCTTTTTTTTTTTACTTAATAAAGGCTTGTTGCCTTTCATTTCCCCCTTCCAATGCTAGTCCAACTTTTGCTTTCTTTCAACTATATACCATGTCTCATCTACTCCTCTGTAGTCAGAGAACTTGTTTTCAAGTTTGCTTTTTGCTTTTACTGCCATGACTGTGAACTGACCTGGAGAAAGAAAAAGGAAGTAAGGAAAAAAAAAGGAAGAGAGAAAGGAAAAAAGAAAGGAAGGAAGGGAGAGAGAGAGAGAAAGAAAGAAAGAAAGAAAGAAAGAAAGAAAGAAAGAAAGAAAGAAAGGAAAGAAAGAAAGAAAGAAAGAAAGAAAGAAAGAAAGAAAGAAAGAAAGAAAGAAAGAAAGAAAGAGGGAGGGAGGGAGGAAGGAAGGAAGGAAGAAGGAAGGAAGAAGGAAGGAGGGAAGGAAGGAAGGAAGGAAGGAAGGAAGGAAGGAAGGAAGGAAGGAAGGAAGGAGGGAAGGAAGGAAGAAGGGAGGGAAAGAAGGAAGGAGGGAAGGAAGGAAGAAGGGAGGGAAAGAAGGAAGGAAGGAGGGAAGGAAGGAAAGAGGACAGAGAAAGAGAGAGTGTGTGTGTGTGTGGGGGGGGGGAAGTTCAGCAAAACTAAATGACATCTCAATCGTGCTGACAATATAGAGAATATTTCATACCCATGGTCCCTCACTTCTATAAAGAAGGGAGAGAAGTGCATTTTCTCAACTCTTCTCCAAGGAGCCTCCCATCTTTAACATCAAAAAAAAAAAAAAAACCTCTTGAGCCCCTATATAGGGTCACCAAACTAGAGCTAGAAGAGGAAGCAACTTGCCTATGGTCTCCCAGATACCAGTAAGCAGAATTGAGATTTGAATAAGCTCAGTTCTTCTAAGTTGCCTTGGCTTGCCCAGGAGGATTTTTTAGAACAATTATAACTGTCTAGTGCTTAACCTTTCAGTGACCCAGGCAATTATCTAAGACTCTGAGTTATAGATGATGGACCCATCTGCACTTGTGAAGAAAGCGTCCACATTGGGAGCTCTCTACACTGCTAAATCACAAACTCAAACCCCAAGACTGTTCCCCTCCTCTGTCCCAAACAGTAATATCACACAGTGCATTATTCTGGGTGTTAGGGAACAGAACAAGATAACCCAGGCACAGTCCCTGTCCGCAAGGATTTTATAGTTTAGTAAGAAATCTGCCCCTTCCCCCAAAATTTCTCCCCACTAATTCTATTTCTGGACTCTGGAGCCACCCAGACTGAGTCTGCTTTCTCTTTCATGTGACAGCCCTTTAAATACTAGAAGACAGCAATCACATCTCACCTCAGTCTCCTCTTCTCCCGACCAAACATCCTAACTTTTGTTCAGCTGGGCCTCCCATCATGCAATTTTCTCATCATCCTTGCTTCCCAGCTCTGTATCCGAGAGAGTTTTGTCAATGGCCTCCCTAAAGAGATGCCTAGAACTGAGCCCGGTGCTCGATGGATGATCTTATCAGTTTAGTAATGGGAGACTTCCAGGGTGCCATCTTTTTACTGATGAGAAACCTGAGACTAAGATTATTTAATAATGGGAGGTTCTCATGATCCTCTCTCAAAGGGATGATTTTTCAGGATTCACAGCCACAGGTTAGCTGCTGGGGCATTTGGGAAATTTGAACTCAGTTCCTCTGACTCCACACTGCTTTCCAAAAGGAAAGTTTGCTTTAAATATATATATATATATATATATATATATATATATATATATATCAGCTGTCCAATAATGAAACTATAATCATCCAACATTTTGAGTTTCTCATGACAGGAAGGAATTCACATAGAAAGTGTTATCTCTCATGTTTAACATGCATTGGATTACTAGCCGACTAGCGGAGGGGGTGGGGAGAAGGGAGAAAAAATTTGGAGCACGAGATTTTACAGGGGTGAATATTGAAAACTATCTATGTATGTGTTTTGAAAAGAAAAAAATAATAAAATATTATCTCTAGTTTGTGTATCTGCTGATTTTATTTAATAGCCATGGAGTATTCTTTTGTCTTTTTAGGGGCAGTGAAGCAGTGTAATGGATAGTGTGCCAGATCTGGAGTCAAGAAGAACTGAATTAAAATCCAGCTTTAGACATTTACTAGCAGTGTGACCCTATACGAGTCATTTTATTTCTGTCTGACTCAGTTTCCATATCTGTAAAATAGCGATAATCATAGATTAGTCACTGCATGACTGTGAGCTAACCTGGAGAAAAAGGAAGGAAGGAAGGAAGGAAGGAAGGAAGGAAGGAAGGAAGGAAGGAAGGAAGGAAGGAAGGAAAGGAAAGGAAAGAAGGAAGGTATGAAGAAAGGGAAGAAGGAAGGAAGAAGGAGAAAAGAAAAAAGGAAGGAAGGAAAGGGGATGGAGGGAGAGGGAAGAAGTGGGAGGGAAGGAAGGAGGAAGAACGGAAGGAGGGAGGGAAGGAAGAAAGGAAGGAAGCAAAGAAGGAAGAAAAGGAGGAAGAGAAAGCATTTTACAAATATTATCTAATTTAATCCTCACAAAAACCTTGGCAGCTAAATTTCTATTTTAGAGTTGAGGAAACTGAGGCAGAGATGATGTGATTTTTCCAGGGTCACGTAGTCTATAAGTATGTGATGCTGGATTTGAACTGAAATCTTCACTCTAGAGCCAGCTCTTTGTGCACCATGGTGCCATCTAGTGGTTTCTAGGAAGAGACACCAGAAGGTATCAATTCTGTCTCTAAATGGATGGGATCAAAACTGCTGGCTCTAGTGTGGATTCCCAGAGGTTCATCTCCATCATTCTTCATGCCCTTGGTGGGAAAGGAGGAAAAAAGAAGGTGGGCAAAGTAAGAGTGTAGCACAGAAAACGTGAGTCTGCTTCTCAAGGGCTTCTGCACGTATAAGCATCCTCTACTAGAGACTCACTGTATTTGAGAGCTTTGATTAAGCAGAGAATTCTAGACTGAGTTTGAGGCATTCTGGGAAAGGAAACACTCTGGATCAAGCTAGAGACAGTGCCGAAAGCATTCAATATTTGAAGGCTTTCACAATACCCTCTCAAAGGAAGGATTTATCAGAATTCACAACCACAGATTAGCTGGCTGCTAGGAAGACAGAGTATCTATCCCTGTGGTTAGGAAAAAAAAAAAAAAAGACAGAATTCCCCACCTCCCATCCAGTTCCATGCCTATTTCCATCCTCTATGTCCGAGAGAGCTACCTCTGGACCTCAGTTTACCTCCCTTTAATCTGGGGATTAAATCCATATTTAACTTACATTTTAAAATACCTGCTATCTGAAAAAAATATCCCCACATTTATAACTTCCATGCTCATACAGTGATCTAGAACAGAACCTCATGAGAAGCTCAGCACTGAGTCTGGAGTCAGGAAAACTTGAGTCCAAATGTGGCTTCAGATATTTAGTAACTGTGTGATCTTGGGTAAGTCACTTCTGCCTGCCTCAGTTTCCTCATCTGAAAAATGGGCATCATTGTTTCACTTACTCTCTAAGCTTTTTTGTGAGGATCAAATGAGATATTTGTAAAGTGATCAGCAAAGCTTAAACTTCTATATAAATATTAGCTATCATATTTTTTGTGGTTACTTCTAGCACTACTACCACCGCAACTACTACAATAACTACAATATTACCACCCATCACTACTACTACTACTACCATTATCATCATCACCATGATCACCTACTACCACCATCACCACTACTACTACTACAAGGACCCCCACTATTTTTTATTACTATTATATTATTAGTATGACTACCACTACCATCACTATAACTATCCATTACTATTACTATTACCACTCCAACCACAAAAACTATGACAATGGTAGTACCATTACTAATAGTACCATCATCATTATCACTATCACCTTTACTACTACAATATGAGCACCCCCACTATTACTACCATACTATCACTGCCGCCGCCACCATCATATCACTATTACTGCTATGACTACAACCATTACCACTATTACTACTACTACTACTACTACTACTACTACTATTACTACTACTATTATAACACTACTACTCTTACTCCAGTACACTGTAAATTTGTAATAAGAGTCCTATAATCTCTATCATTTTAAATTTAGCTGGGTCCTGGGTCCAATGAGTTCATTTGATTTTCAGGACTCAGCCAGTCATATACATATGATATAAAGACTTGAATATTTGGTATATTCACCTTGGCTGATATCCCCTATCCAGAATGCTCTCCCTCAACACCTCCCAGCTCTCAAGAGCATATGAGACAAGGACTGAGATGTCTTTGTGTTTGTAGCTCAGTAACCAGCACAGTATATGGCACATGATAGTTGTTTTAAAAAATGCACCTTGTTGAATCATGATACATCAGGGAAAGCACTAGTTTTGGCATCAGAGATTTAATTCTGCCACTGACTAACTAACCTGTGGTAGACCTTGAATAAGCTGCTTCATCTTTAAGAGCCTCAATTTCCTCATTTTAAAATGAGGAGGTTGTATTAGCTAGTTTTTGAGGTCCCTTCCAGTTCTCAATCTTTAATCCTCATCCTGTGTGATACTGGGCAGTCCTTTGACATCTATGTACCTCAATTTCCTCATTGTAAAATAAGAGCTTTTTGTGTCTAACTCTGTGGAGTAATCTTTTTTTTTTGTTAAAACTTTTTATTTTCATAATATATACATGGATAATTTTCAATATTCATCCTTACAAAATCTTGTGTTCTAAATTTCTGCCCTTCTTTCTCCCCACTCCCTTCCCTAGATGGCAAGTAATCCAATAGATGTTAAATGTGAAATTCTTCTATACATATTTCCACCAATATCGTGCTGCACAAAATCATGATATATTTCAAAAAGGAAAAAAAAATGAGAAAGAAAACAAAAAAAGAAGCAAACAACATCAAAAATGAAAATGCTATGTTGTGATCACACTTAGTTTCCACAGTCTTCTCTCTGGGTGTAAACTTTATGGCTCTCTTCATCAGAAGATCATTGGAACTGGTCTTATTCATCTCATTGTTGAAGAGAGCCACATCCATCAGAATTGATCATCATATAGTCTTGTTGTTGCCATGTATAACAATCTCCTGATTCTGCTCATTTCACACAGCATCAATTCACATAAGTCTCTCCAAGCCTTTCTGAAATCCTCCTGTTGGTCATTTCTTACAGGACAATAATATTCTGTAACCTTCATATACCATAACTTATTCCGCCATTCTCCAGCTAATGGACATCCACTCAGTTTCCAATTTCTTGCCACTACAAAGAGGGCTGCCACAAACATTTTTGTACATGCGGATCCCTTTCTCTCCTTTAAGATTTCTTTGGGATAAAACCCAGTAAATACACTGTTGGATCAAAGGATATGCACAGTTGAAAGTCCTTTGGGCATAGTTCCAAATTCCTCTCCAGAATGGTTGAATCAGTTCACAACTTGTGAAGTCATTTTTCAGTTATGTTTGACTCTTGGTGATCCCATTTAGGGTTTTCTTGGCAAAGATCCTGGAGTGGTTTGCCATTTCCTTCTTCAGTTCATTTTACAGATAAGGAAACTTGAGGCAAACAGGATGAAATGACTTGTTTAAAGTCACATAGCTACTAAATATCTGAGCCAGATTTGAACTCAGATCTTCCTGATTCTTGGCGCCAGTTCTATCTAGTGCACTACCTACCTTGTCATGGTACTAGATGTCCTCAAGGTCCATTACTCCAATTCTATGATCCTACATAAGAATTCAGAGCCTCTTTGATGACAAAGTCCCAAATTAAATGAACTTATTCTGTCCAGAAGCTCTTGAAATCATTCTGGAATGACATATCTCCTCCAAAAGAATCCAGATTTTCTTCCCTTTTATATTTTCTTCCTCTGCATCACATTTTTGGCACAATCCTCCTTGATTGAGACAATATTCATCAGAAGCGATCAAGGCATTCCTTAGAGCTAGCTGTGTCCAAAATATTAGGCAATCTCTTTGAACCAAACCCTGACCCACCCCAAGAAACCACAGATTTTAAAACAGAGCTTGACGGAACACTCAGTGGCTCTGAGCCTGGGGTGGAAGGTCAAGAGAGAAGAGAGAAGTGGAGGTGGAGGATACAGGGATAGGATATTGAGGCCCAGGCTCCACCAGCTCCTCCCCACCCCACCCCCCCAAAAAAATCTTTAAATAGATGAGCTTCTTTTTTTTTTGTTCTCTACTCAAGCCTCCTAGAATGTGAGCCAAAGCCTTAAATTTCCCTTTATCATACTCTGAGGGTCTATTCCATTTTTAAAAAAATCAATTGATTCACCAACAAGAATTTATTAAGTGCCTATGATGTGCTTGTTGAGATTTAGAAACCAAAAAGAGTCCCTGCCCATAAAAAAAACTGTTGTTATTGTTGAATCATTTAAGTCATGTCTGACTCTTCATGACCCCATGTGGGATTTTCTTGGCAAAGATACTGGAGTGTTCTTCTCTATCTTATTTGACACCTGAGGAAACTAAGTCAAACAGTGTTAAATGATCTGCCTAGAATCATACAGCTAATAAGTTTCTGAGGTTGGATTTGAACTCAGTTCTTTCTAGTTTTGGGCCCAGTTGGGTAGGGGATCAGGAGAGGCTCTATGTACGAGGTGTCCTTAAGGCTGTTTTGGAGGAGGCTAGGAATTTGAGAAAGGGGGGTGAGGACCGAGAGTATTCTGGGTCTGGGGTCTTTAATGGCTAAGATATGGATGCAAGAGATGAAACGTCATATATGAAGAAATAGAGACACAAGTTTGGGAAGAACACAACAGTGTGAAGGAAAATAACAAACCTGGAAAGGCAGGCTGAATCCCAACTGTGAGGGAATTTGGATGATAAAAAGATGAATTTGTAATTGATTCATAAGGCAGTAGGGAGGCACTGAAATTTCTTAAGCAGCAGAGTATCAGTGGCAGATCTGTGCTATAGGATTCTCAGCACTTTTCTTGTAGAAGTCAGGAATAAGAACTAGTGAAGAGGCTTTAGTGAATAAATATTCACACAAATAAAGGTGCAATAAGGTAAGGGGAGGAAGAAAAATTTCCTCTCCTTGAGTTAGGAGGGAAAAAATCAAAGTATTTGGGGTCAGAATGTCTAGCTCTCCCAAGAAGGGGCTTATCTCTTTCACAGATTCTTTCCTTCTTTCAGGAATTCCCGGCTAACCTCAGTGCCACTTTTTTAATCCCTTGAAACTGGTTTTACTTTTTCCAAGATGAATGTTGGAGTCTGAGTTAAAACCAGGAGTCATTTATCTTCTCCAGCATATTTTTGCCCTAGACGAGTTATGAAGATATGATCCAGCTATTGGAAACGTCCCCCCACCCAGACCTAACTTATCAGGCTCCTGCGGTTAGTTGATAACCTGAACAAGGCAACCTCCAAGGTGCAGAAATCCACTGGGGATGCATGAAGAGACCATGAGAAAATAAAACCAGAGCCTTTGGAAGCCCAGGAGGCAGAGAATGGGGGAAGGAAAAAAAAAAAGAAACCTCTTCTTCATACATGTTCTTTTTCTCTTCTCTTCTCTTCTCCTCTTCTCTTCTCTTCTCCTCTTCTCTTCTTCTCTTCTCTTCCCTTCCCTTCTCTTTTCTTCTCCTCTCTTCTTTTTGCCAGCTCTAACCAGCTTTGTTTTCAAATCACTAAAGTTTCATCCCAGCTAAGTTTAGCACTATTACAAATTTCCCTTCTCAACCAGCACCCTAGGACATAAGATGATTCTAGGTCCCTGCACCCTCCCCTAGCACTGAAAATCATCTTAAAGCTAATGATTGATTCTCAGCAGCACCCTACCCCAATAATTTACATAGAAAGTTCATTTCTCTTCAAAATCTGGGAAGAAGGTTAAGGTCTTGACTTATCTTGGATATGGACTAGTTGTGAGGTCATGGGCATCCCCATTTAACCTCCAGTACCTCAGTTTCCTCATTGGTGAAATTGGGGTAGTAGTCATATGACCTCCCTCCCAAGATAATTAGGAAACTCACATGACATAAGACATGTCAAACATGTCAATTTGAAAGTTCTACATCTACAATGTGGTTTTCCTTCCTTCCTTTCTCCCTTCCTCCTTACCTCTTTCTCTTATTCCCTCTCTCCCTCCCTTCCTTCTTTCCTTCCTTTTTTCCCCTACATTTCTTCTCTCTTCTTTCTTTCCCCTACCTCCTTCCCTCCTTTTCTCCTTCCCTTCCTCTTTTCCTTTCCCTTCCTCTCCTCTTTACTCTCTCACGTTCTTTCCTTCCATTTTCTTTCCAACATCTGAATCTCACGTCTGTCACTCAGTAGATACACAATTGTGGGAAAGTCATTTTATCTCTTTGAGACTCAATTTCCTCATCTTTAAAATGGAGACAAATTAGCCCTCTGGTAAAAACTGTGCAGTGTTGTTGTAAGCTCCAAATGAACTCATGTCTACAGAGCATTTTACAAACTTTGTAACTCTATAAGTTAATTATTATTATTCACCTAAATCTGAGCCTGGGTCTAAATTGGGCAGCTTGGCTGAGTAGTATTAAAGTCTGAGAGTCTTTGCTCCCTGGGAGGTGAGGCCGGGGTGTGTGGGGGGGTACCTATTGGCTTTGGAATTCTGGCTTAATTCTTTATCGATGACTATTGTCAGGTTTAACCTTTAGGATTTCGAAGCTATTAGGATCCTCTGATCTCCTGCCATCAATCATCAGTCTGTCCATACACATTGACCTTGGGATTTTGAGTCTGTTTCAGGGAGGCCAAAGGGCAGGGGGCCTGGCTGTCTCATACGCCTGGTGGATAATTGACTCTGGATGCCTCATAAACATTTGTTACAATTTCTTATTAATTATGAACAATTACTGAAGACTCATGTTACTCATTGTATGATCTTTGGCAATGTAGTAGGGCTTTAGTGTTATTAAATTCCTTTGGCATGAGGAAAATAAACCAAGAGTCTCATTTGAAGCCAAGCAGGAGCCTTTGAGAGGAAATGAATGACCAGCAGTACTTGGCTCCCCAATGAAATGGAGTCATCAGCATTGGAAGGCTAAATAGTAAAGGGCAGCAAAAACAACATAATCTACCACACCTGATTTAGAACCAGGTCGTTTCCTTCCCTCCTCTGGTCTTGACCAACTTTATAAACCTGATTATTTTTAAAGGTCATGTGGTAGAATGGGAAACAATGGCTGGCTAATGGTCATGAGTTCTGAGGAGATGGGTAATCTTGGATAAGGCTTCTCCTCTCTCTGGGCTTCAAGTTCTCCATTTGTAAAAGTAGAAGCTGAACAAAAAAACTGGGGAAAAAGTGGTGAGTGAATGAATGAATCATTTATTAAGTGCTTATTATATACTGTGTAGTGGTAAATCCTGGGATTCAAAGAGGAGGAAAAAAGCTGTAAAGTCCTTCCTCTCAAGGACCTCACGTTCTATCAGAAATGGCCAATAAAATGAAATTAAATAATGTGAAATTACCAATTTTGATTCCCCAAAATTCAGGAAATATGGCTCTTTCCTTTTTGTCGAAGAAGTAGGGGAGAAGTGAATATGGAATGTTCCATTATTGTAAGAGGTAGTAGATGTATTGGTTGGTTTTGCTCAATTTTTTTTTCTCCTGTATAATAAGGGAAAAGATCAGTTAGGTGACACAGGGGATGGAGTGCCGGGCCTAGACTCAGGAAGATTCATCTGCTTTCAGATATTTAGTAGTTATGTGACATATAAATATTGAAACTTAGTAGACTCACAGTTTTCTGGATGAGGACATTTAGCATTAATTCTCACTTTTTCATTCTTTGCAATTCTTGCTCATATCCTTCCATGAATCCTCAATAAAAAATCTGCCAAATTTATGCAAGATCTTTATTTAGTTCTTTTAATCATTCAAAGTTACCAATGAATCATTATGGCTAATCATTTTTTATTTACCTTGTTAAGTGATTGGCCCATGAAACATATTTATTTTAATTTAGTAATCGGATCTAGATGGTACAATGGATTAAATGTGGGGTCTGATGTCATCATACCTAAGTTCAACCCAACCTCAGACGTTTATTAGCTGTGTGATCCTGAATAAGTCACTTTACCCTGTTTGCCTCAGTTTCCTCATCTGAAAAATTATCTGGAGGAAGAAATGGCAAACCACTCCAGTATCTCTGACAAGAAAATCCCAAACAGGGTCAAAGAGAGTTGGAAATGATTGAAAAATAACTGAAGAACAATAAAGGAAATATCCCCTGGTAGAAAATGACTGATTTTTAAAAAGTATCAATTAATGCTAATTAAAAAAAAAAGAGAGGGATGGGAATAGTTGATCTCTTTTCCTTCTCCTTTACTGTAGTTTTGTAATTCTCTGACAACAGTTAGATGTTTGGTTCCATCCATCCTTGGTGTCCTGCCTATGAGCTCAGCCAATGAGGTAAATTTCTGGCTCTAGCCCACATCCTAAGCATCACTTCTCCAGCTGAGATTTCCCATAAAATAAGAGTTCTTTACCAAGCTGGGGGTCTTTAAAGATTGAGGCCCCACTGTGAAGGTCAGCTTGGATCTATCCAAGGAGGAAAAACTTAAGTGGAAGACCTACAAAAGAATACATTCCCAGAAATGTGTATTGTGTCACTGCCCTCTAGTGGCCCAAGCTTGAATGGACCTCACTTAGAGATTTCAGTAATAAACCAGTTAACATTGGGTGACATTTGGAAAACAGGCTGACTAAATGTGTGAAAGCCAAAGGCTGGCCATTCCTCAGTGCATGAGATCATTCTCAACTCAATAAAGCACAGAAATTCACAATATTTCCCCAAATGTCTTCTGACTCCTGTGTTTATTCAAGGAAAAATGTCCCCCTTCTTTCAGTGCTCCCAAACCCCTATATCAGAATGTCAGAGAATATAAGTCTTGAAAAGGACCTTAAGAATCAGTCACTACAACTCACTCATCTTCAGGAGAAAGCTGAGGTCCAGAGAAGGAAATCAACTAGCCCACAAGCACACAGCCAGCCAATAAAAGAGCAAGATCTCCAACACTCTGGTCTGGAATACTTTAATGGTTCCTCATTCAATCCATCTTGTTGAGGAAAGACTGTCAGTAAGAATAAAGGGAAAAAGGATCAAAGCAGGTCAACTTTGTTCACTGTGGAGAGGTAATGACGAGATCATTTTCCCTTCCTTTGACTTTCTAAAGCAGAAGGATCAGATACTTGGTCCTTTCAGTGCTACTAGAAACAGATTTGCATGTTACTTAAGCTCTCTTGACCTTCAAGTAATTCTCCAAGATTTTAAGTTGCAGAGCATTTCTCAGAATTTGCATATGTCCCAGGAACTCCCTACTGGACCAAAGAAATCATACATGTTCCTTCTCCAACAATCCTGTCTTTCCAACTTAGGTAGCATCTCCATCTGGGTAGCACAGAGGATAGAGTGCTAGATTTGGAGTCAGAAAAAACTGAGTTCATATTCTACCTCCCTTACTACCTGTGTGATATTAGGTGATATGTAACCTCTGCCTCAGTTTCCCCAAAATGTAGAATAGGGATAATAATACTCTCTATATCTCAGGGTTATCATGAGAACTAAATGAGATTTTTGTAAAGTGCTTCGCCCTCTGGTTCTAGGCATCCAGATTTCCCTAGAATCAGGAGCTACTTCTGCTCTGGACTCTTGCCAAGGACTTTAACACCTTAGCTCCTTTCTTCTGACTCTATTGCTAACCTGGACTCTTCTGGTTCACTAGAGACTGCTTTTTCCTATTAGTGGGTTTTTCCCACTAAGGACATCTGGGATATATTTCTCCCACCTCTAAAGTGACACTTCAGCTGCTATAACAGGTCATAGACATAGCAGACCTTGAGCACCTTGAGCTCCACATCCCACTTAGAGTTCTCTGGAATCTGCTCTCTCCCCCAAAATTCCTACTGGCACACTCTTTGGATATTATAGTTAGGACATTTCTCCTGTCTCTGGGTTTGGTGAAGCTGGAGCCAAGTGGACCCCATTCCAGTTCCATAGGATTAGCACAGAGCCTGACACATAGTAGGAGCTTAATAAACATCGATTGGTTGCATTTGTGGAGTTGTATTTTTTTTTTTAAATCCAAATGCTACTTTTTACATGTATCTCTTTCCAATTTTACCTTATTAGATTCACCAAAAAATTCTGGCCTATTAAGATCACCTAAATCTCTGTCATCCAAAAACATTCCCTAATTCTCCCAATTCTGTCTTGTGCAAATTTGATAAGCATGTAATCCATGCCTTTATCCAAGTTATTGCTAAAGAAAAGAAAAAAAAAACCTTAAATTACAATGGATCCAACACAGATCCCACTGGCACTCCACTAAAGACTTCTTGTCAAGTCAACATGAAACCATCAGTGACTTTTTTGAGGGTCAAGCTTTTCAAATGGTTGTAAACCTATATATTTACACCCCTTCTGCTCTGCTGTTTTCCATCTTGTCCATAAGAATAACATGAAAATTCATTTTCAAAATTCTTTGATAAAACTAAAAAATCAAGCTAAATCTTATCTGTGCTTCTGTCATTTTAACCCTACCCCCCCCCCCAAAAAAAAAAGGAAATACATTTAATCTGACATGTTCTGTTATAGCTGAAGCCATTCCGGTTTCTTGTGATCTCTATTTCCTTTTCTAAAGTTCATTAATCTTCTCTTTAATAAGATATTCTAAATTTTTTTCCAGGTGAAAAATGACTATCAATAATAGAGAACATATATATATATATATACTTTTACAAATGTTGTCTCATTTGAGACTTAAAACAACCCCGAGAAAGAGGTACTATTATTATCACTATTTTATAGTTGGAGCAACAGAGAGACAGAGAGAGAAACAGAGAAAGAGAAAGAGAGACAGAGAGAGAAACAGAGAGAAACAAAGACAGAAACAGAGACAGAGAGACAGAAAGAGAGAGGAAGAGGGAGAGGGAGAGAGAGAAAGAGAAAGAGAAAGAGAGAGAGAGAGAGAGAGAGAGAGAGAGAGAGAGAGAACTTGGGTCATAGAAGTAGTCTGGGGCAGGATTTAAATCTTGCCTACCCCAGATCCAACACACTCCCTCCTATACCACATAGGTAAAATGTGCATTTTCTATTTTGTTATTTCTTTAAAATTGAGACATTTGCCCTCTAATCTTGCAGCATCTCTCCTCCATGATCTTTCAAATATCATTAACAATGGCTCGGCAATCAAGCTAATCTCTCAATCAAAATTATTCAGTAAGTGACAATTATGTGCCAAAAACTATGTACTAGGCATCTGAGATACAAAGATAAAATGGAATCGGCCCTTGCCAGCAAGAAGTTTATATTCTATTGAAAAAGATAAGAATATGGTTAAGTACAAATAAGTATGAAGTATTCAAATATTGGGTCACAACAGTGTATGGAGGTGGTACAATAGTGCATAAAGTGGCTAGCTTGGAGACAAAAAGACTCAGCTTCCTGTGTTCAAATTTGCCCTTAGAGAGTGAGTGTGTGGTCCTGGCCAAGTCACTTAATTCTATTTACCTCAGTTTCCTAAATTGTAAAATGGAAATAAAAAGGGACATCTACCTTTCAGGGTTGTTGTAAGGATCCAATGAGATAATAATGTGTAAAGTACTTAACACATAGTAGGCACTTTATAAATGTTAACTATTATTATTATTATTATTAACTTTTGTTTGCTTCAATTTCCTCAAAGTAAAATGGAAACCATAATAGCAAAAATCCCTCCAAGAGGGATAATGTTAATTCCCTTCTTAAGGTTCCCTTTATTTATACTGTAGTAACCAGTTCCTCTCCCTTAGTGAGAATCAGATCCAGAATAGAATTTCCCCTTATTGACTGCTCTATCATTGAAGGATAAGGTTTTCCTTAATGAACAAAATTTTAATTACTTTCTCTCTGAAAAAGACTTACTTTATCAAATTTATAGGGAAATGAGGCAGATTTACAAAGATAAGAGCCATTCCCCAGTTGATAAATGGTCAAAAATATATGAACAGGCAGATTTTAGAAGAAGAAAGCAAAGCTATTGATAGTAATGTGGGAAAAAAATGTTCTGTCACTAATGATTACAGTGTGTTGTTCAATCTTATCCAATTTTTCCTCATCCCATTTGAGCATTTCTTGGCAAAGATACTGGAGTAGCTTATCATTTCCTTCTCCGGTTCATTTTACCAATGAAGAAACTGAAACTGACATGGTTCAATGACTTGCCTAGAGTCACACAGCTAGTAAATGTCTAAGGTCATTTTTTAATTCAAATCTTCCCAATTGCAGTCCTAGTGCTCTATCCACTATATCACCTAGTTGCCCCTTCACATGTATAGTTGATTTCAAATTGCTTGCCTTCTCAAGAAGGGAGAAAGGGCAAGAGGAAGGCAGAGAATTTGGAACTCTCCAATTTTTAAAATATGAATGTTATGGGTTTTTTTTTTTACCTATAATAGAAAATATTTAGTTAAAAAACAGAAAAGAAAAATATGTACTTTTAAAAATGGTAATACTGAAAAGGAAATTGACAATAAAAAGACTTCAAATGAAGATTTTTCAGGTGAGTTTGTTCTTTTAAGAAGACAAAGGCAAAGTTTGATAAGGTTTGAGAGACTGGTGTTGCCTATGATGAATGGGATGGTTTGGCTCAGCCTTTTATCACCAGCTAGAGGAGGGATTTCAGGGATCGAGCTGCTTCAATGATGATGGATTTTTTTTTTTTTTTAAAGAACCACCAAGACGCAATGTATTGTGGTGAATAGTGAAATCCCTGGATGTCACTGGGCAAGTCATATAAATCTTTGGTGCTTAGTTTCCTCAAGTCAAGCAAAATTAAAAAGTTTTTATTAAGTATCTACCATGTTCCAGGTAGGCATCTGGATGGCAAAGTAGAGAGAGTATCCACTCTGGATTCAAAAAGATTCCTCTTCCTGAGTTCCAAATCTAGCCTCAAATACTTACTATCTATGTGACCCAAGAATGTTATTTCACACTTTTTCCTCAGTTTCCTCACCTGTAAAATGAGCTGGAAAAGGAAACCACTCCATTATCTTTTCTAAGAAAAACTCAAATGGGATTACTAAGAATTGGACATGACTAAACAATAACAAAAATTGTACCAGGCTCTGCTAAGGACTGAAGATACAAAGAAAAGTTAAAAAAAAAATCCTTATCTTCCAGGAGCTTGTGCTCAAATGATTATTTGCACATAATTATATGCAAATAAGATAGAGGCTGGGTAAATTCAAGATCATCTCACTGGGATGGCACTGAAAGTGAAGAAAACATGAAAAGTTTGTTGTAGAAGTTAGAACCTTAGCTAGGATTTGAAAGAAAGTAGAAAAGCCTGAGACATAGATGAGGAGAGACTATTAGGTATGAGGAATAGCTAAATGACTAAGGAACTTTTGCATATTGTAGAAGCGATAAGGAGATGGAAGTAGCTTGTCTGAGAAATATGTATATCACTAAATCTTAAAGTAAGTGGAAAGAAATAAGATATAAGAAGACTAGACAGGTAGGAAGGGGCAAGATTATGAAGGACTTTAAAAGTCAGAGAATTTTGCATTTCATCCTGGAAGTAATAGGGAGCCACAGGAGCTTGAATGGGAGATATAATGGTCGTTGTCTTTAGGAAGATCAATTTGATAGCTGAGTGGGTGCTAGGCTGAACTGGGGAAACACCTGATACAAGGAGATCAACCAGAAGTCTACCACAATAGTCTAGGTGTGAGGTGATGAGAGCCTATCCCAGGGTGATGACAATATCAGAGGAGAGGAAGGAATGTCTTTGAGATCAACAGATTGGACATGGTGGGGGATAAGGGTGAAAGAAAGTGAAAAGTTAAGATGGCATCTAGATTGGAATATGAGGAACTGACAGAAATATGATATTCTCAATAGTCAGAGAGAAGTTAGGGAAAGGGAATGGTTGGGGGAAGATACTAAGTTAAGTTTTTTGACATTGATTTTAAGATAGATATCCGTTTTCAGGTATCCAATAAACAATTAGAAATGTGAGACTGGAGATCAAGGGGTTAGGAATGAGCAAATATAGCTGAAAATTATCTACATAGAGATCTCAACTGAAACCAAAAGATCTGATGAGATCCCCATAAAAAATTGTATGATAGAAAAATATAAGAGGGACTGGGATAGAGCCTTGGTGGAAACCCACCATTAAAGGTGAAAGAAGAAAGAAAGAAGAACCTATAAGAAAGAAAGAAAGAAAGAAAGAAAGAAAGAAAGAAAGAAAGAAAGAAAGAAAGAAAGAAAGAAAGAAAGAAAGAAAGAAAGAAAGAAAGAAAGAGAGGGGGGGAAGAAAGAAAAAAAAAGAAAAGAGATTTGGCAATGAAGAAATAATTGATAACTTTGGAGAGTCCCCTTTAAGGAAATGGAAAGATAGACTACAGGGAATTAAGAGAGTGAGGGGGAAAAAGTGAAGGCATGATTATAGATGACTTCATCAAGGAAGTTAGTCATGGAAAAGAGAAAAAAAACAGATGATATCTATCGAAGATGGGAAGATCAAATGAATGCTTTTTTGTTTGTAGGCAACAAAGAAATAATCAGGAGACATGGAGAAACTGAAGTGACAAAGTGGGGATGATAGACGATGAAATGAGATAGAATCACTTGCCCACATCATAAGGGTGGGATTGCCCTGTCAAGGAGAAAGATCACTTCTTCATGTGCAAACAGTAATAAAGGAAGAGATAGTAATGGAAGTATCTGAATGATAAAAGATGAGATAGGGATAGAGCTTTTGGCAAATGGTCTCATCTTTTTCCATTGGAATTTGAGGCAAGTTTCTCAGGTGAGAGGATAGGGGAAGAGGATGCTATGGAAGATTTGAAGAGAAATGAAACAATTTAGAAGAGATGTTATGGTCAATAAGACGGTAAATCGGTTAGGGAAATATAGGGATTCTCCACTGCCATTGTATCCATTCTAGTTTGGTTCCCCATTGTTCTCAGCTTTTGTACTATCTCCTACATAAAGTCTTTCCCAAACTCCCTTCCCTTCCCCTCTTGCTGTTACTGTCTCCTCAAAAATTACCTTGTGTTGATTTTGTGTTTATTATTTTTGTATATTATTTCATTTATACATGTGGTCTTCCTCCATGAATGTAAACTTCTTGAGGGCATGGGCTGTTTCAGTTATATCTTTGTATGTCCAATACCTAGCATAAGTATATGGCATATAGTCAACACTTTATAAAACCTTTTAAAATTACTTTTTATTGATGTCTTTTTTTATATCAGCAGAGTATCCTCAAGTATTCTTTCTCTTACCTTTCCCAGAAAGTCATCTTATATAGCAAATTATATATATATATATATAAGAATTGCACATGTTTAAACTATATTGGATTACTTGCTCTCTAGAGGAGAAAGAAGAGGAAGAAGGAGGGAGAAAAAATTGGAATATAAGGTTTTGCAAAGATGAGTGTTGAAAACTATCTTGGCATGTATTTGGAAAAATAAAAAGCTATTGTAAAAAAAAAATAAATAAATGAGAAGGCTGATCTTTTGGGTCCTCATCAGCTCTATTAATATTTTCTATTTTGCAAATTTTTGGTAAACCTAAATAAGACTTATTAGTATGTTTTAGGTCTGTATTTTAAATTGTGGGTTTGGAATCATATGTTGGTGGGAAGAGAGGCAACAAAGGAATTTAATGATGATTTCTCACCTGTCTCTTTTTTTAGTCTCATCTTGTGTCTAAAGACAATCTGGGGGAACGAAAAGAGCAGGAGATCTCAATACTTAAGAGACTTAGTGTCTAGTCTGAGTTGTTCCTCTGAATAAGTATGACTGTAGGCAAGCCTCTTCCCTTCTGCGATCTTCATTTTCCCACTTTATAAAATCAGTGATTTACACTAATCTTCTCTAGGGTCCAGCTCTAACAGTCTAGATGTAGTTTATGGCAGAGCTTTCTAAACTTTTTCCTCTGGCAATTCTTTTTCACAATTATGTGACCCCAGGTATATGTGTATATATATGTGTGTATGTGTGTGTGCGTGTGCGTGAAATAGATAAACAAATTAAATATTTACTGATAATAAATCATAATTGTATGACCCCCCATTCAGTTACAAGATGCCATATAGTATTACAAATGATATTTAAGAAGCTAGGGTCTAGGGTGTGAGGTTCAGGGCTGTTCTAAAACCAGCCTGAACCCATAAATTTTCAGTATGAGCATTTATCCTTTGGGAATCAACAGATGCTACACGGTAGGGTTTGATTTATTGTTTTGTTAACTGTCTAGACTTAAGAAAGAGATGAAAAAAGTGTTAGTCATGCATATTAAAAATAAAAGAATACAATATGACCTTTTTGGTTTGTTTCAAAGATTCTTGTTAAATCTTTACCAGGATATCCTTGGGGATAATGGAAAATAGAGCTAGGTTTGGAATTAAATAGATCTTAGTTCAAGTATAATTTAGTAGCTACTCCGTCTTGAATGCTTTCCCCTTTCTAAACCATGTGTTCTTTCTAATTAAAATGACTGTAAGATGGTTCTTGACCACTTTAAAACTATCTTGTTTGTCCTTAGTTATCAAAGGATATTGCAAGTGAATTAGATTTAAGTGATGGAGAGCTGTGCAAAGTCACCTGCCTCACTTTTCCCTCTAGAGCCAAATCCAGTGGCAAGATCTAGACCAAGACAACTCAAGATGGAAGTGGATGAAATGGGAGACTTTGTTCTTTTTAAGCTAAGGTCTTCAACAGGACTTAGTTTTAATGAGGATATACCCATTCAGTGATTAAGATTAGGTAACAATTGAGATAAAAATCTTCTCTTTAGTCTAATCCCCCCAAACCTAGTTATAGATCCTGACAGAATGACTCTCTTAGTGGTGAATTTCATGGGGAGTCTATGTCTCCTCCAGTAGATGGTGCTATTGAGACCTTTACATCCAAGAAACTCACCAGAAAGTTGGCTGGTTTTGTTGCGAGTGGGAAATGATTTCAGAAGTCTTCTAGGGCTCAGTTTCTTAAATTTTGGTTCACAACCCCATATGGGGTCAAATAACTGAATGTGGGGGCTGAAAAATCATAATTTATTATCAGTATTTGATTTGTTTACCTATTTTACATATCTTTATACCCAGGATCTTAGTTGAAAAGTTTAAGAAGTCCTGATCCAGTGACTAGATTCTAGTCCATCACCTCTCATTTTACAGATAGGGAAACTGAGATCCAGTGAGGTGAGGAGACTTATCTATGTGAGTGGCAGAGCTGAGATTTGAATCTGATCCCTTTACCTCTGATTCTCAAGCTCTTTTCATTTCATCACACTGGCTCCCAAATGGTGAAGAGTTTTATTCCCAATGGCACCAGAATGACCCCCAAGAGAGTTGCAACAGGTACAGCCCAGATATTCCCACCGGAGATGGACAGAATCTGGTCAGATGTATTGAAAAGGATCGAGTGATGTATGGTGCTATCTAGTGGAAAAATTCTTCCCCTGTACCTGCTTTTTTTTTTTTTTTCTTTTCTATTTTTAGCAGAAATATATTTTTCTCCTTTCTATTCTCAGACCATTGAAATCAATTTAAAGGAAAAACAGTCAAGAAAAGCAAATTTCCTCATGGACGTTATTAATATATATATATAAATATGCATTATGGATGTATTGAAATATATAATGTAACATATAATTATGTATTACATGT
The DNA here is from genome assembly GCF_016432865.1 of Antechinus flavipes. Classification (NCBI taxonomy): domain Eukaryota; kingdom Metazoa; phylum Chordata; class Mammalia; order Dasyuromorphia; family Dasyuridae; genus Antechinus; species Antechinus flavipes. Next base: position 699,922,204 of record NC_067398.1, read on the forward strand.
TATATAAACTAATATATAAAATACTTATAAATAAAGTTCTGTACCCTGAACCCATTACCCCTCTGTCAAGAGTTAGGTAGCATGTTTCATTTCTTTCTTTCTTTCCTTTCTTTCTTTCTTTCTTTTTTTTTTTTTTTGCAAGGCTCACATCATTAAAAAGTACCAATTGTTTGAGGCTGAATTTGAACTTACACTTTACCCCAAGGCCAGTACTCTACCCACTGTACATATACCCAATATCCCACAGACTTCATTTCTGATCCTTTGGCAATCTGAATGGTTAGTGTGTTCACCGGAAGTCTTATGATTTCCAAATTTCTTTGTCCTTGCCATATCATTGTTATCATATGAATTGTTCTCCTGGTTCTGCTTCTTCTACTTTTTATAAATTTTGTTTTTAATCTCTAAATACATGTCTCCCCATTTCTCTGCCATTCCCATCAAAAGCTACCCTTTGCAACAAAGATGAACAAAGAGGGAAGAAAAAAAAAAGCTCTTGATCTGCTCCTGCCTTTTCAAATTCTACTTCAAAGAGGCAGCTAATCTACCAACCAAAAAGTATTTCTTGAATGTTTGCTACATATCAGCACTGAGCTAAGCACTCTGGAACTTATGAAGATCCTACATTTTAATAAAGACACCACAAGAATACATACATATGTTTATATAATAGAAATATCCTCCCATTTAGCTATCTACCTATATAGATCTATATATTGATATATACATATGCATACACCATAATAGATATGTATATATACATGAGCAGGTAGGTAGCATAGTGAATGGTGCTCTTAATTTGGAATCAGGAAGACTCTTCTTTTTGAATTAAATTCTGGCCCCAGATATTTAGCGATCCTGGGTGAATCAACCCCATGTTCCTCAGTTCCTTACCTGTAAAATGAGTTGGATAAGGAAATGGCAAACTAGTCTAGTATCTTTGCCATGAAAATCCTAAATGGGGGTCACAAAGAGTTGGACAGGTCTGAAAAGTGATTCTAAACAACAAAACATGCACACATATATGTATATATCCAGACAGCATGAATATAGAATGAATAAATACAAATTCAATGTAGTTTAGAACAAATCTGTTTGAGAGGGAGGACACTAGCAATTGGAAGGTATCAGAAAAGGCTTCATGCAAAAGATGAAGCTTGAACTGCATTTTAAAGAGAGGGAATCCATGAAATGGAGGTAAGGAGAGAGTGCATTCTAGGAATAAGGAATAGCTAATGCAAGGGTGAGGAGAAAGGAGATAGAGGGTCATGAGTGAAGATTGTAGAAGTGACATATTCATCCAGACTAAAGAGCATAAGGGGAAAATTAATGCCATATGAAATTGGAAAGGTAGATTATGGCTGGGGCAAAGGAGTCTCAGAGCTAAGCAGAGGACATTTTATGTTATCCTAAAAATGATAGGAAGCTGCTGGAGTTCACAGAATGGGGGAGTCACCTAATGAGATCTGGGTTTAAGGAAAATTACTTTGTCAACAGTGGATAGGATGGGTTGGAGTGGGGGTGGAAACTAATTAGGAGGCTCTTCTAATAATTTAGACAACAGGTGATAAAGATTTTAACTAAGGTGGGAGCTGTATGAGTGGAGAGAAGGGACCACAAATGAAAAATGTTACAGAGGTAGAAATGGCAAGAATTGGCAGCTGGTTGGATACATAAGGAGAAATAGGGTGAGGAGTCCAGTATAATGTGTGATTATGAACCTGGGAGATTGAAAGCATGGTGGAACCCATGATGAAAATAGGAAAGTTTGAAAGGGGGCACATTTAAGTGTGAGGAATAAGCATAAGTTTAGATTTGCATGTATTGAGTTAAAGTTGTCAAGTTTGAAATATCCAATAGGCAGTTGGTAATGTGGGATCTAATCTCATCGAAGTGACTAGAACTGAAAAAATAGATCTGGGAATCTTCAACATAGAGATGACAAAGTCATGGAAGCTGAAGAGGTCACCAAGAAAATTTGTAGAGAAAGAAGGGAAGAGGACTTGAGACTGAACCTTGTTAGGGGAATTGATGTCACTGATGAGCCAGTAAAAAAGAATAAGCAAAAACAGTCAGATAAGTAGGAGGAAAGTCAGGGGGGAGAAATGATACCTACAAAAATTCAAAGAGGAGACAGAATCTAGGAAAATATAATGGCTGACAGGGTCCAATGGAGCAGATAGGTCAAAATGGTTAGGAATAGAGAAAAGATCATCAATTAAATTAAATTGGGTTGATTCATTTCAAGTTCAAAAGCACTTTGTGACTTTAAGTAAGCCAGGACATCCTTCTCTGGGCCTCAATTTCCTCAGTTGTAAAAATGAGAATGTTGGACTAGATGAACTAGACAGTCCAGTTTTGAAATTGAATGAATACAAAAGGACAGATGGTAGAGCAGAAAAAAAAAAAAAAGAACAATTGGACTTCTCCCTCCTTCGTACAATTCCTCCACAAAGATTTAGACTACATGAACAAAATTCTGATAGGTAAATCCAAGAAAAAGTCACACTGTGTCACCTTTCCAAGCAGGTGAATACAGGGAGACTGAACAAGAGTGGGCTACATGGAATATGGAAAGAGATCAGATGGTAAGAAGAGATCCTAAAATCATAATAGGGCAGGAACAGGAGTCCACTGTCAGCTTTGTCACTCACTAAGGCCTGAAGAAAGAACTTATGTCCAAGAGTAGTTGGTGTTCCGGGACAAAAAGCAGTTGAAGGCCTCAGGCTGTGCATTGAGCAAGAGTTCAGAAGTAAGTAATAGCTGGATGGATCTGACCCCAAGAGAGGAACACAGTCTCTGTTTCAACTTCTAGTTCAAAGCAGGAATCTCAGATGAAAGAGAAGTCTAAAATTCTGTCATTCACCAGAAGAACTTTTTAACTTGCTGATTGTGACTGACCAGCTACTGAAACAAAGGAGACAAGGCCTCAGACCTCTTACTCAGACCCATACCTAGGTCAAGAACTTGCAGAGCTCAGACCAGGATTGCTTAAACTTTACTCTGAGTCAGAACATTCTGGGACCACTGAAAGCATGCAGGTTCTCAGCCTGTCCCTGAAATCACTGCCCCCAAGAAAGCAGCAATAGCTCCAGCTCTAGATATCCCCAGAATCTGACCTTAAAAAGCCAGGTTGTAATCTGATAGGATATGTAAACCAAAAACAAATAAACACATAAATAGATAGATAAACGAGTGAATGAATGAATAAATGAATGAATGAATGAACAAAAAACCAAACAAATAAATAGACTATAAAAAACTCAACAAGGATGCTCAACATGTAAAATCTGAAGAAGACGCTCTCTGAAGAAGAGAATGATTCCAAAACAGTTACAGGCAAAGCCTTTAAGAAAAGTAAAATTTGTCATGTTTAACATATATTGATTAATTGCCATCTAGGGGAGGGCATGGGCGAAGGGAGGGGAAATTGGAACACAAGGTTTTGCAAGAGCTAATGTTGAAGAATTGTTCACGCATGTGTTTTGAAAAATAAAAAGCTTTAATTTTTAAAAAAAGTAAACTTTGTTCACAAGTTCAACAATTCCTGAAAGAGATGAAGCAAGAGTTTAAGAAATAGAGTTAGTATTTTTATTAATGAAATTAGAGTACAAGGAAAAAATGGAAAAGAAATGAGATCTATGAAAGAAAGAATGGTAAAGGAATTAATGCCTTGGCACAAGACATATAAAAACTTGCCAAAGCAACAAACTCATTGAAAATTATGAGTGACTACATTGAAGCCAATAAGGTTAAAAGAAAACCTATAGACTTATAGGATTAACCACACTATACTCTTACCTACATGTATATACTCATACTTACACCTCTGCCCATATCTATATCTAGGCAAAATCTTAAAAGTTACCAGTATCATTTTGGAATGAATATCTTTAAAATACATATATTTGAAATGATGACACATTGGAAAGAACTTTGGATCCTTAATGTTAGTTAGACAATGGAGTAGTTTGCTAAAGAAAATTGTAACAATAAGCAGAGGCCATCTAAAGCTGGAGAGGTTTCATGTAATTCTGCTTTAATTAGAGAGATGAACTTAAACATATGTGTATATAAATATGCAAATATTCATGTATACATGTGTGTATGTATGTTAGAATCATAGACTGTCATAGAACATAAACTCTCAGAGCTCAAAGTTATCTCCAAACAGAATGCGAGGAGGGGCTTTAGAATAGGGAATGGCAGAGCTGGGAGGGGCCTTAGAACAGGGGATGTCAAGTTTTTCATCTTTTTATTCTGATTAATGTCTTGAATGTAGCAGGTCCCCATTGCAATAAAGACTTTTAAGTGTCTGTTGAATAGAAGTGTTTTAGAGAGTAGGGTCTATTCTTGATTATAATTCCATATCTTCAGGAAAATAGGGGGAAATATTAAAAAATATTAAGCCCTTGGTTAGTTTTGCCACAAACTGCTAGCTCAGATCAGTGTTCACTTGATCTAATAAAAGATTCTTATAATAGATTCTAGGAGGAAAGTTTTAATAACTTTAATAATTTACTAGTAGATGGCCATATACCCAGCTGTTTGACATTCATAATAGAAACACAATATTGGTACTGGATGTTTGAGGAACTCAAAACATTATAGAAATATTCTCTAATTGAGTCTCCTGTTCTTATAGAAGCTGTCAGTCTATGAGAGTTTGTGGATCCCTCTCTAACACATATTCACCACTTTTCTCATCCCTGTAGGATAGCTGACATTTAGGGCCCTACAGAAGTTGTGAGCAGCATAGCAACATCCTAAGTAGAAGATTGGGGGAAAGCAGCCTTGAAGTAGGAAATACTCACATATCTTTAAGTGTACTGGGGAGAATCAAGGGAGTCTACCTCCATTCCATCTGCTGCCTGGGGCACATTCCTAGGAGCTGAAGAGTTCATTTACTGCAAGGGACTTTATCATGCTCCTGAGCTGGACAATGTTCCCATTTTCTCTTCAGCTTCCTTTCATGTGTTCTCTTCCTTGGTCAGAATCAAGCTTTTTGAGATAGAGATTGTCTGTTTTTAGTTTTGTTTTCTAAGTAGTATTTTTTTTTCTAGAACTTAATTCATTGCCTAGACACAATAATTAATAAAGGCATGTTGATCGACAGATTGACTGACCATTTACTTTGGTCTTTTCTAGTGGATAGGCCATTTGCTAGCTGAAAGTGCAGGTAAAACCAATGGTTTCTTGGTTGTTGATATATCGTTATGGGCCAGAATTCTGAACTTGAAACAAGGATTCTTACAAGGTGTTAAGTCAGAGGATAAGAAAATGGTTATCTAGTTTAGGATGGTGATTGATAGTTCTCTAGTTCAGTACATGTACTTAGTACTTAATATAGTTCCACAAGATTCACACCTATGATAGTGTAATTATCATACAGCATATAACAGCCAGCAGGGACCCGGAGACACATTCATTCCATCATCTACCTTTGTGGTGGCTGGAGGCTGAAGCCCAAGCTCTGGGACTCAGAGACATTCACTCCATCTCACAGCAACGTGGTGGCTGGCCTCCTGCACTTCCCCCACTGAGACCAAGGCTGTCTGAAAAGCTCTCCTGAAAGCTGGCCTGGGCCCCAGGCAAGGAAACTAGATTATGTGAAGGAGATAATAAAGGATTTGGACTTTGACTGACTCAACTGATTACTCAACTGAAAAGAAGACTGCCCCAGAGACTTCCAGAAAATCAACCAAGAATACTACAATATATGATCATTCTATGGACTGTTAAAGAGTAACTCTTTCCTATCATGTTCTCTGCCTTCTCATTTGCTAAGAGGGTTAGGATCCATTACTTATATCTCTGGGGGATCCATTCCTTCATATCAGTTACCGGCTAACTTCACCCTATACCAGCACATATCTATACCTTCTTTCCCTTTCCAACAACCTTTTATGTATCACCTGCTCCACTGCAATGTAAGTTCCTTTAGGGCAATGACTGTCTTCATTGCTAGCATCTATTTGTATCCCTACAACCTGTCATAGTATCTGACACATAATAAGCACTTTTTAAAGTGATTTCTGTATATATTTGCCTATCCATGTATTTGTCCATCTATCTTTCTATTTATCAATCTATCTTTTTATCTCTACATGTCTGTCTATCCATATGATATCCATCCATCTAAGCTTCTATCTGTCAATCATCTATCTATGTCTATTTTCTGCTTATCTATCTTTCTATCTCTATCTACTTATATTTTTCTTTGTGTGATACACTCACTGACTTTCACCATGTGTTTAATTAAATGCTTGTTGGATTTGTTGATTTAGAGATTAGCAAATCCAGTCCCCTCATTTTATGAGTAAGGAAATTGATTAGTGATATGCAAAATCCATGTGATTTAGCAGTGTGCTGTGGCTGTGCAAAATCTCTATGGGATTTTGGACTGATTTATGAGAAAAGCTTCCTGGAATAAGAAAGTGATGGTACCTCTGTCACCTACCCTACTCAGAACACAACTGGAATATCATGTTCTGTTCTGAGTGCCACAATTTAAGAAGAACATTGATAAGCTAAACCGTGTCCACAGGAAAGCAATCAGAAGAGTAAATGGCCTACAATTCATAATATATGATGACCATTGCAAGGAATTGATTGTGTTTTTCCTGGAGAAGGCTGCAGAGGGGGTTAGATTCAAGTGTTTGAGTGGATTCTATGGGGAAGAGAATTTAAACTGATTTTCCTTAGTTCCAGAGGGAAAGATGGAAAGAAGCACCTTTAAATTTATGTTGGGAAGTTTTTCCTTATATTGTCTTACAAAAAGTCCCATGCTCATTCTGATGGTTATATGTTTCACTTTGATCCAGAGAGAGGGCACTAAGGGAAGCACAAAGCTTTGCACAAGAGTGGATGACTTTCTGTCCTTCATTTCTGACATTTTTTGGATGGTCATGTTCATTTCATTAACTTAATGGATGTAATTAACATAGATTCACCCAAGCAGAATACTTCTGAGCCCCCACCCACTAGAAGATCCCACCTCTTTCTTGAATATGTAATAATTCACTAAATCCTTGTCATCTTGACATATGTGAGATAGTCAGCCTTACAAGCAGGCAGACCTGCATGACTGTATGTAACATTTTTCCTTTGTATAGAACAAATATAGAGAATAAGATAACATATAATCCAATGAAGCAATATTCATACAGATTCTCTTGTACCAGGGGTTTTTACCCTGGAATCCATGTACTTGTTTTTAAAAACTTATTGGTAATTATATTTCAGTATAATTGGCTTCTTTCATAATCACATACATTTTATTTTACGTATTTAAAGAAATCATTCAGAGCAATGATCTACCTAATTTATACTAACAAAGGGATCATAATACAAGAAAGTTGAGAACTTCTGTTCTAGATATAGACATTTTGCCCATTTCAAGCATATAGACACACTCTAAACTCAGAAAATTAAGGACATAACAAAAAGTCTCAAAGTTCAGCTGTAGAATGATGGATGTTAAAAATTACCCTGGCATGGATTCTGTCAATATAAAGTAAGTATTAAATAAAAATTAAAAAAAAAAAAGAATAAATAATACACTGGTCATAATTCAAAAAAAAAAAAAAAAGAATGATGGATGTCCCCATTTTCAAAGGTTTCCAATTTGGTTGATTCAACCATAGCTCTTCAATGCTGGAATTAGCAAATTTTTCCAGTGCAATCAATAGCACTTTGGATTTAGACAATGATTCCTCTGCTAAGGAGTATCTTACAGCCATCAAGATTTGTCAGAACTAAAAAAAAAAAAAAAGAAAGAAAGAAAAAGAAAAAGAAAAAGAAAAGGAAAAAAAAAAAGATTTGCCAGAATTTCAGGTAGGTGATTTTCATTTCATAGGCTAAAATTCTGAAATTGAAAGTTTTACCTCTAATTGCTTCTTCTTTTGGTAAGGCATTTGAAGTTAAGTGACTTGCCCAGGGTCATACTGTTAGTAAGTGTTAAGTTTCTGAGGCCACATTTGAACCAAGATCCTGCTGACTGCAGAGTGCAGGATTCATTGCACCATTTAGCTTCCCTTAACTTCCGATTGTTTTTGTTTGTTTGTTTTGTGTTGTTTTGTTCTGTTTTGTTTTGTTTTGTCATGCCTGACTCATTGCTTTGGGGTAAGAGAATTTGAACATAAAGTTGGTCTTAGTGCATTCTTCCTCCGGCTGCCATTTTACCCCTCACTTTCACTTCATCCCCAGTATCCCTCTGACTATTCCATCTTTTTCATTTATGCTCCAACAACTATCAAGCAATTAATAAACATGCATTAAGTACCTGCTATGTGCTAGGCATTGTACTAAGTGCTAGAGATACAAAAAGAGGTAAAAGGCAGTTCCTCCCCTTAAAAAGCTTATTATCTAATGGGGGAGACAGCATGCAAACAAATATATACAAAGCAAGATATATACGGGATAAATAGGAAATAATTAAAAGAGGGAAGGCACTGGAAGTAAGCTATATACAAGATAAATAGGAAATAATTAAGAGAGAAGGCATTGGGGAAGGCTTAACTTTTAGAAGTAGGATTTTAGTTGGGATTAAAGGAAGTCAGGGGGGTCATTTGTCAAAGCAAAGATTTTCCAGATATGGGGGAACAGCCAGAGAGAATGCCCAGCGCTGAGAGATGGAGAGTTTTGCTCATGGAACAGCCAAGAGGCCATCGGTTGCTGGATAGAAGAGTATTGTGCCTTTTTTTTTTTTTTTTTTTTATATTTCACATATATAGGCAGCCTCAGAGATTTCTTAGGTAGCAGGTAGCAGTGGGGATGGGGATACTTCCAACACAAGAAGTCCAGCTCTTAGATGAGGTCTAGAGAGAAAATCAGCTACAAATCCTTTAAAGACATCTTAAATGCATATGAGCCCTCAGCTATCCCAATAAAGTAGGGACTGATTTTGCTTTTTTGCTTTTTATTTTTGTATTTTCGGCACTTAGCACAGTACCTGGAACATAGTAATTGACTGACTGACTGACTGATGGGAATAAATGCTTAGTTAACTTGACTTGCCAGACAGAGTCACTCTTCTGCAGGCTTCTGACATGGAGACAAGTGCCCCTAGTTTAGTAGTGAGGAGAAAAAGTGAAAGAGGGATGAATGTTCTTCAGAGAACAAGTTAAGGACAGAAGCAAATTTTAACTCTCAAGCTTGCTGCTGAGATAATCAAGAAGCATTAAGCATTACTCTCTTGAAAAGAGAGGAAGAAAAGGAGGGAAGGAGAAACATTTGGAACAAAGTCTTACAAAAATGAGTGTTGAAAACTATCTCTGCATGTATTTGGAAAAATAGAATATTGTTGAGAAAAGATAAAATAAAATTTTAAAAGAATCACTAATCATTGGGGATTTCCTCATTTATTTTTTTTCATTTTTTTGTTCCTTAAAAAAAATCCCCAGTATTCTACAGAAAGTTAAATGGACATTCCCAAGCTCCATTTCCAGAAGATTAGCTGTGGCTATAGAAAGGGAGAGAGGCAGAGACTCCCAGAGAGATCTGTGAGCAGAAATTCTGCCCCTAGGACAGGAAAAAAAAATCTTGCCTTCTCCCTCCCCTTCTTCTTCTACCTCTCATCTCCATCATGTAACTACAGTTCAAGTCCCAACAGGCAATATTTTTAATGATCATGAGAACAGAGATGGAATGAGATGTTACAAAGTCAAAAGGAATTGTACTAGGCCCCTAGTTCTCCATCCCTTTTTCTATCTGTGTATTTTCACTCCTTGGGTTTGCCCCATAAAATCCTGACCCCTCCATGCCCGAGGACTGTAGGGAGCTGTAGAGATGAGGGAATGAGACCCATAGCTGAATAAAAGCACATAAATGCTTAATGGGTTCTGTATTTGTTTTGCTCAGTAGTTCTCCAGTGATAAAGCAAGAGGCTCTGGTATTCGTCTTCAGAAAGAGTCTCTTTATTTCTCTGTCCAAAATAAACAGTGGCTACTCCCCTCCTCCCCTCTTCTTACTCTTGCTGGGGGGACAAAAAGAATGAAATCCTTCCTAATCTCCAATGTCATTATGGTTTTCTTTGAGGAACAGGATGTGGAAGAGATTGGGCTGGGGGGTGGGTGGAATGGGGAGATGGAGAATTGGAAAAATAAAAGGAAACATAAGATAAGTGAGCCACTCAAAGGAGATAGTTTTCATAAGACAAGTAATCAAGAATTCCTGGGTTCTCACCCTAGTTTGGACTTAGTTACTAACAACAGCTTTGTATGGGCCATGAGGAAGCAAACATTGCTGACCAGCCATGACCACTGTAAGTCTCTTTACTGTGATTGATCTTCACGTTGGATCCCTTGATTCTATTCCTTCAATATCACTTCCTAAATAATACTTGTTGAAAGGGCATTACATTTTCCTGGGTGGATCTCTTGACTACTTAACTTCAGTTAACTCTGCCCTCAGTGGCATAAACTGTCCAGATTCCCTTAAGAAGAAAACCTCAACCCCTTTTCTATTGATCCACAATCATTTGGATAACATGTCCAATCTAAGAGTAGTTGACAAAGTCCCAAGAAATAATTGCTAATTGATTAAAAAGAAAGTTTGTCTAAACAAATAAATAAATAATAACAGCTCTGATTTATATTGCATTTTGCAAGGTGCCTTTGCTTCTATTATCTCATTTGATTTTCAGAAATAAGTCCTTGGGGATAGAGGTGGAGGTGAATGTGGATATGACTATCTTTCTTCTGTAGTTGTGGAAACTGAGGTTCATGGTGATAAAGTAATTTGCCCATGCTTCTGACTCCTGCTCGAATGGGGTCTTCCTCTACTATCTCTCTGGAGGATCAGTGTGCCTCATTTTTTCTTAGGTTAAAATTAAATGGACAAGAAAAGGAAACATTTATTAGACTACATAGCAGGGGTGATTAGGGCAAGCCCTGATTGATTGGATGGAACTATCTTCCATGCAACTAAGGAACACATAGGCAAGTGGGGCCTTGCCATCTGCACCACTGCTGCATCCTAGGATCTCTGAGGCTTTCCATGTGCCCTGGAGCTAAATTTTCTTTTGTAGGCTGTCTCCTCCAATTAGATTGTGAGTCCCTAAAGAGCAGGAACTGTCTGAACTTTAGAATTTGTACCTCCAGCATGTCAGAGAGTGTTTGGTACATAGTATGCACTTAATATTCCAGTCATGGAGGTGAACACAATATAAGGCTCCTTAATCAGGGACTTGTATTTATCTGGGGTGACATAAGGAAATACTGATCTTTCTCCACTGACTACAGCCAAGATAAAGATAATTATTGATTGAGATATGGAAAAGCTGCTTCTCAAGAGGAGTCATAAGGACTGAAAAGAAATAATACCAAGTGAGGGGTAGCTAGATGGCACAATGGATAGAACAGTGCCCCTTGAGTCAGGATACTTAACACTAGCTGTGTAACCCTGAGTAAGTCACTTAACCTCAATTGCCTTGTAACACCCCCCAAAAAAAGTCCCTAAATAACACCATGTGAGCACTTGTTGGATATGCTAAAGTGGCGATTCTTTTTGTATTTGGGTGGCACCAATCCTTTCTGAACACAAATCCTCTCTTAATATTTCTAAATCATAGATCTGACTATGTCACTCTCTGACTCAATAAGTTACAGTGCCTCTCTATTACTTCTAGGGACAGATATAAAACTTTTTTTTTTTTTTTTTGGCATTTAAAGATCTTTCCAGCCTAGTCCAAACTTATCTTTATAACTTAATTACATATTACTCCCCTTCACAAATTCTACAGATGAGTCAATCTGCTCTTCTTTCTGTTCCCCATATTTGGCAGTCCATTTTCTTTTTTCTATATCTTTTCACTGGCCATACTTCATTCCAGGAATATGGTTCTCCTCACCTCCCCACCTTTTTTCTATTTATTGTTGAGTCATTTCAGTCATGTCCAACTCTTCATGACCCCATTTGTGGTTTTCTTGGCAGAGATACTGGAGTGGTTTGCCATTTCCTTCTCCAGCTTATTTTACAGATGAGGAATTGAGGCAAACAGGCTTAAGTGATTTATTCAGAGTTACACAGCCAATAAGAGTCTGAGGAGGGATTTGAATTCAAAAGAGTAAGTCTTTCTGATTCCAGACCCAGTGCTCTATTCATTGTAACATTTAGCTGCTCTGGTTTCTTTTAAAAATCAGTTTAAAGAGAACTGTTCAGTTCTTCACACATATATTGTATCTAGGATACACTGTGACATATTTAACTTGTATAGGACTGCTTGCCATCTGGGGGAGGGGGTAAAGGGAGTGAGGGGAAAAGTCAGAATAGAAGTGATTGCAAGGGATAATGTAAAAAAATTACCCAGGCATGGGCTCTGTCAATAAAAAGTTATAATAAAAAAAAATCAGTTTAAATTCTACTTTCTTCCTGAAGTCTGTCATCATTCCCACCCACCCCCAAGTCAAATCAAATTAAATTGTTTATCATTTATTTATTAAAACATTTATTAAATGCTACTATATTAGGCTAAATATTGGGGCTAAAAAGGCAAAAGACACCCTGTCCTCAAAGAGCTTGTAGTCTAATGGGAAAGACAATGTACAAACAATTAGTACCATATATATATATATATATATATATTATAAACAGGGCAAATTGGAGGTGATCAATAGAAAGAAGGTGCTAGCATTAAGAAAGTTTGGGAAAGCTCTTGCAGAAGGTAGATTTTAACTGAGATGTCAACTAAGCTGAAGAAGGTGGAGAAACAGAGAAAATTCCAGGAATGGCAAGCAATCAGTGAAAATGGCCAGAATCAGAAGACAGTGTCAGAGACAGCAAGGAAACCAGAGTTGGAAGCATATGGAGGGAAGTAAGGTATAAGAAAATTGGAAAAGTAGGAAGGGTTTAAAAAATCAAATAGAAGATTTTATATTCAATACTAAAAGTGATAGGGAGCCAATGGAGTTTATTAAATGGGGAGAAAAGTGACATGATCAGATGTACACTTAAGGAAAATCACTTTAGAGGCTGAATGGAAGATAGGTTAGAGAGGGGAGAGATTTGAGGAAAGCAGCTCCTCCAGCAGGCTATTGCAATAATCCAGATGTGAGATGATGAGGGCCAACAGGGAGGTAGAAGAGAAGAGAAAGAGACATATAAGAGAGATATGATGAAGGTAGAAACCATGACACTTAGCACCTGATGGGATATGTGAGGTGAGAGAGAGTAAGCAGTGGAGGATGACATGGAGTTTGTAAGCTGGGTTCACTAGGGAAAATGGTGCTATTCTTGACAGTAACAGGAAAGTTAGGAAAAGGGGAATGTTTTAGAAAAAAGATAATGAGTTTAATTTTGGACATATTGAGTTTTAGATATGTATGGGATTGATTGTGGGCATAAAAGTTTTATCAGATTGCCTACCATCTCAGGAGAATGGAAGGGAGTGATAAAATTTGGAACTTAAACTCCTTTTTTTTAATGTTTTAAAAATTGTTTTAACATGTAATTGGGGAAAATTTATACACACACACATATATAGTAAGTCAGTTTTACTTTAAATATATATATATATATATATGTGTGTGTGTGTGTGTGTGTGTGTGTGTGTATACATACATATGTCCCAACATAATTCATAAATGTATATTTAAAATTAATGTTTTTAAAATATTACAAATTATAATTTCAATAACAAATATATAATAAAACAATAAAAATGTCTGAGTATATCATGCATGTAGGTTTATGTATATATAAATATATTGTATTTGAGTGAGTCCATACATGGTTGTGTGTGTGTGTGTGTGTGTGTGTGTGTGTGTATTCTGTCATAACTATAGACTGCTTGGGGGAGGTGGGGAATGAAAGGGAAAAAAGGAATAAAGTAAAAAGCACATAATCTACAAGGAAGTAAAGAAAAAATGGACAATCATGAATATAATTTCTTCTATTATTATATATGCTTTCTTAAAATAGAAAATTGTTATATAGTTTGAATTCTCCCTGTTACTGAGGGCACATGACAACTTTTCTTTGCTTTTGCTTTTTTAAATTTTCCTTTAGTCTTTCTTTTTTTTTAAATTCTCTTTTTTATTTTTGTATTTAGTTCAATAAATTGTGTGTGTGTGTGTGTGTGTGTGTGTGGCTATGGGACATCCTGTTTCAGATGTCCAATGAGCAGTTAGAGATGAGAGAATTGAAGTTCAGTTGAGATGTTAAACCTGGACAAATAGATGTGAAAATTATCTGGGTAGAATTGATCATTGAACTGTAGGAGCTGATGGGATCATCAAACAAAATTGTGAAGTAATAGAAGTGAAGAGAGGCCAGAATATAGCCTTGGGAGACATTCACAGCATACTTCAGATGCCTTCTTTTTCTAATCCCCAAAAGTCCCTTCTCTCATTAATAGGTTTGTCTCAGGACTTCTATTTTGAAGATTGTTCAGACCAACCATTTTTCATTCTCTGCACTTTGTCTCTATGTCCCTGCAGGGACATTTCCTTACTTGGTTTCCACATTTCATCTCCCCTTTGTGTTGTCTTTCTTCATTATAATGTAAGCTCCTTGAGGGAAAGAGTGTTCTTTTTTTGCTTGTACTTGAAATATCTAGGATTTAGCACAATTCAGAACACATAGGAAGCACTTAATGAATATTTAATGACACATTGATGGCTAACTAGCATGATCAGGATGAAGCTCCAGCAAGGACACTGAAAAGGAATGGTCAGATGGATAAGGTGAAAGGAGATGATGATGGCAAAAGGAGTAGAGTATAGCTAGTACAGGAGTGATGGTCTGGGAAAGACTTAAAGGAATTGTGCTGGTGAGGATGAAGAAAAAGCTTAGGGTTGTAAGACAAAGAGAAAGATAGAATGATAAAAGAATTAAAACCATTTCAGAGTCCATGAACATGAAGGTGGAATGCAAGTGAGTGATGACAAGGTAAGGACATGACCATCTCTGTGAGCAGCTGAAGTGCCCATGGATATGGCCATGGGCAATGAGAAAGTTGAAGAACTGGGAAATGAAAGTGTTTATGGGAATATCAAAATGTATGTTAAGTTCCCTGAGACTCATTACAGAAATTAGAAGGTATGGGGGAGAAACCATGAGCCAGACACTGAGCTTATTGTTCTGGGGATCAGTAGATAACAGAATCTTGAGTGGAGTATATAAGGATTGAATGAATCTTAGAGAAGTTACTCAGTGGTAGATGATGATAGAAGAAGATCTTCATAAAATAATGGCCCAAGAAATCAAATCTAGGACCAATGGATAGAAGGATAAGAGAGAGAGAGAGAGAGAGAGAGAGAGAGAGAGAGAGAGAGAGAGAGAGAGAGAGAGAAGAGAGACGTAGGCTCGATATTAGGAAAAGTTATCTAACAATGAGAGAGATACCAAAACAGAATAGACTGACTCAGGATGAAGTGGATTATCCTTAGCAGAGTCTAGAAGATCATTTCCTGGCTGTGGGATTCTTGTTCATATTCCATTTTGTTCCAATGTTCTGTTGGACCAGATAGCCATTGAGGTCTCTTTTAACTTAGAAATCCTGTGATCTTGTGATTCAACAAATAAATACTTAATGTGTAAAGGTTTTTTAACTCAGTTATGAAAAAAAATTGCATAGAAGTGAAATTGAATATGACCCAAAGAGTAATAAAAATATGCATGATGGGTGTAGTGTAATGACCGCGTATTTAAAATCAGCCGGAGTCAGGAATTCAGGTTAAGGGAAAAATCTTCAATATTTATTGAAGTGAAGAGGTGAATAAAGATTGTGATAGCAAATATGGGCAGCTGCGACAGGAAGCCAGCTAAGAGAGAGAGACGCGAGCCGAGCCAACCGTCGCAATGGCCATCCCAAAAGTCTCTCCTCCCCTTCCTTTTCCACTCCCCTGCCTCCACCCACCAAAATCGTCATTTCCTATACAGCACATCAGGACTTGCACAAAGAGTGGGTGGGGGCCATTCTTTCTCCAAGCTTATATATTAATAGAGTATGGTCCAATTACTATTTAGCCTCATGTGCTTGGGACCTCAGTGCATCAACTCAAGCCTCAGCCCATTACAGTGTAGGAAAGCTATACCAGAGATAGCCTGAAAGTGATGGAGAAGGTGCTCAGTGGATAGAGCACCAGCTCTGGAATCAAGAGGGCCTGAATTCAAATCTGACTTCAGATACTTGACACTTACTAGCTGCATGAGTGGGCAAATTATTTAACCGTGAATACCTTGCCTAGAAAAAAGAAAAGAATAGGGAAAATGTTAGTGATTCACATTAAACCTAAAGATGTGTCGTAGGTACATTTTTTTGTTGCTGTTGTTCAGAGATCCAACTCTTAAACATTTACCAGCACACTTCTAGTTGTAGTTATTTACCAAGTACGTCTTGCATATGGCATGAGACAGCACTAATGTTTTCCTCCCATATTAGACTTGATGTCTAATGCTCAAAAACCTCTCAGATCCTTATTGAAAAGCCCTTTAAAAATAGCAAACACAAGGACAATTAGGTGGGGCAGTAGATAGAGCACCAGCCCTGAAGTCAGGAGGACGGGAGTTCAAATATGGTCTCAAACACCTAACACTTCTTAGCTGTGTTACTCTGGGCAAATCACTTAACTCCAATTGCCTCAGCCAAAAAAAAAAAAAAAAAAAAGAGGAAACATAGTTAGCTTTTCATTTCTATTATCTGAAAAGAACTACATTGTTATTATGCATGAATTATGTCATCAAATATTGATTCAATTCAGTTAACATTTATCAAGTATTTACTTTAATAACAGTTTAGGTACTGTTCTAGGCCCTGGGAGAGGGAGACAGAGAAATTTCAATATGGATTCAAAATTATCCCTACCCTCAAGGAATATATGTTCTTTTTCTTTTCTTTTCTTTTCTTTTCTTTTCTTTTTTTTTTTTTTTGGAGGAGGGCTTAAATAGTATGACACATAGATGAATAAACACAAGGTAATTTGAGCAAAAGAAGTAGACTAAGAGTTGAGGCTTCAGGAAAGATAGCATAAAAAAATGGCATCCAAACCAAGGGAAAGATTCTAAGTAGAGATGAGGAAGTAGGATATTGCCAGCCCAGATGAGATCATCCTGTGCAGAGACATGGAACCTACAGTTGATGTGTCAAGTTGAGAGAATATATGACTAGCATCTAAAACAGGTGAAGGAACAAAAGCCAAATAAATGGGAAAGTGGGAGTTGGATTTCGAGGTCAAGCTATGGAGTTGTTATTCTGATCTACAGGCAATAGGGAGACTCTGAAGATTTTTAAGCAGAGGAGTGACTGGGTTTCTGTAATATTAATTTAGCAGCTAAGATGGGGGAGGTTTGGTTGGAGAGAGAGAAAGAATGACAGCAACTATATCAGCTGGGAGAGCTATTATACAAAATTCAGTTCATTTAACTTTTATGTAGATATATGTATAGCTAGGGATCTTGGGGAAAACATATTTATATTCTTCGAATAGTAATAAAAGAGAAAGAAAATGTAAATTAAACCAAGGGCCATATTTTGAAAAATAGACATGAGAATGGACTTTCCTCCCTTCTTTGTTGAAGTGGAGGACTATGGGTATGAAAAACTGCACTCAGTTGATGAAACTGAAGCAGATGAATAGCTTTTTTTTTCTTTTTCTATATAAGACATGGCTTTCTAAGTGAGCAAGAGGATAGATATAAAGAGAAATGAAAGTTATAACAAAAGACCTTCCTTTCAACACTCCCTAATTTAAAGCCTCATTTCACAAAAACTGAATGACACAAAGAAGTGGCTTGCATAAAACAATGATGATATTGAATGGATTCTGAGTTGAGGATCTTTGCACCCTGGTGTGGGCCAGTTTTATTTTATTATTTTGAAAGTTCAACATATTTTTATTTGATAATATCTTTTTATTTTCAAAATACATACAAAGATAGTTTTCAACATTCACCCCTGCAAAACCTTGTGTTCCAATTTTTTTTTCTATCTCCCTTCCTCCATCTCCTCCCCTAAGCCAACAAGCAATCCAATATATGTTAAACATGTGCAATTCCTCTATACATTTTTCCACAATTATTATGCTACCAAGAGAAATCAGATCAAAAAAAGAGAAAGAAAAAACCAAGCAAACAACAACAAAAAAGGTGAAGATACTATGTTGTGATCCACATTCAGTCCTCCTAGTCCTCTTTCTGTTTGCAGATGACTCTCTCCATCCAGGTCCAATTTTAAAGGGAGGAAACAGACTTGGTAGAAAGAAAGTTGAAGCAACTTAGCCAAAGTCACATAAATAGTGGAGTTAAAGTTAAAAGGGACCTGAAAGAAAAATTAATTAAATTCTCTCATTTTGAAGAAGAAGAAAAGTGAAGGCAGAGTGTCTGATATCAGTATGCATAAAATCACACAGCAGAAATTCAAACCCAATTCTCCTGCCCTCAAATCTGTCATGACGTTTCCCCCCATTCCAGATGCAGTTATGTGAGTAGTGCAAACACTAGAGTCTCACGTGTATGTGAGAGGCGCGTGTATTTTAAAGCCAAAACTCTGTCCTAGTTGCTTCAGGCTTCTGGGACCCCCCACCCCCATCTAAGGGTTCCAGTTCTCCCAGTCCCATTTCAGTTTGCCACTGGGTAACCACAGAGTGACAGTTCCTTGGCATGCTCCTGTACAGATGAATACTTTGATATCTCTCCATCTTCCCAGCTTGCAATCAGGAGGGAGAGAGGGAGGGGTAACCCAGCAGGGCAGGTTAATTTCTGCTGATGCCTCACCACCTGAGCCTTGGATTCCAGCCAGACTTGGATGCCTGTCACTTCCCTCCAGATCTGTAGGTCCCTATCTCGACGTGTTCCTCCCTGAGAAGTTTAATGAGTGGCTCATCCCATCTTTACTTAGTCATTTGTCAATGTTCCTGTCATTTTAATTACCCAGCCTTCTCCTCCGACTGTGCTTCATCATTGACTTATGCACCTAAATAAATTATTCTAGCAATTACATAAACTGATCTTATCTAAGGATTTCCTACCCTCTTTGTAATGAGGCTGCTTCTTGGGGAATGTTAGGAGACTTGGAACTTTCTATTTTTTCTTAAATTTAAATTTAAAAGGGAAAAAATTCCCCTTGGCTATCAGTGTCTTAGGATCATAGAAATCAGAAGACAGAGAAAGTGGAGAAACCACCAATTAATTCTCATCTAGACCCTTCTCAGTCAATTCTTTCTACAATTTTTTTTTATTTGTTCTTTTTGTTCTTAATTATCATGGCCCAATCATTCATTCATTCAACAAACATTTCTTTTAAAAATCTGCCATGCAAGGAACAGGAAATTGAGTGGATGTTTATCAGTTGGGGAATGGCTGAACAAGTTATGGTATATGAATGTCATGGAATAAATATTGTTCTTTAAGAAACGAGCAGCAGGATGATTTTAGGGAGGCCTGGAGAGACTTACATGAACTGATGTTGAGTGAGGTAAGCATAACAAAGTAAACATTGTACATAGTAACAAGATTATGTGATGATCAACTATGATGGATTTGGCTCTTTTCAACAAGGAAGTGATTCAAGGCCATTCCAATAGACTTGGGAGGGAAAATTGCCATCCACATCCAGAAAGAGAACTACGGGGAGTGAATGTGGATCAAAGCATAGTATTTTCATCTTTTTTATTGTTGTTTGTTTGTTTGCTCATTTTTTCCCCCTTATTTGTTTGTTGTGTGCAGCATGACAAATAGAGAAGTATGTTTAGAAGAATTTCACATGGAATTAAGTCACTAAGAGTACCACTAACAGATAACATACAAGTGCAGATTCAAGGGACTTAGATTTGAAGCTAAGCTTTGCGGCCTTTCATTATTACTCATTACCTTTCCCTCTCAAACCCAACCTTTTTCTATACTTCCCTGTTTTTATCAAAAGGCACTACAATCTTTCCAGGTTAGCAGGTTCTTAACCTCAGGATCATCTTTTGCCTTTTTGTTCTTCCTTCCCTGTGCATCCAATCAATGGTCAAATCATGCGCTTTCTACTACACAATATCTCTCACTTACAGTAATCATACCTAGAGGCAGCTAGGTGATACAGTAGATAGAATGCTGGATTGGGAGTCACACAGGTAGTAAACATCTGAAATCAGATTTGAACTCAGGTCTTCCTGATTCTAGTTTGCTCAGTCATAACAAGGGAATCATAATAACACCTACCTCCCAGGATTGTTGCAAAATGTTTGTAAAAGAAAGCACTTAGCATATAATAGGTACTTAATAAATGCTTCTTTCTTTCTTCTTTGTGTCCCTCACTTTTCTCAACTCCCACAAACACCATCTTAGTTCAGATCCTCATCACCTTTCACTTAAACTATTAAAATGGTCTCCAATTTTGTCTCCTTGTTTCCAGCCTCCCTTCCCAAAGTGGCCCAAATCCACTTTTACAACCTCATTATCATATTACTCCTCTGTCTGTGTCATCCAGCCAAACTGTGTTTCTCAATGTTCCTCACATATTTGGCACTCGGTCTCCTAACTCTGTACCTTTGCAATAGTTGTTCCACAGGCCTAGAGTACATTCCAACCTCCTCTCCACTCATAGAATTCCTTTCACTCCCATGGTACATGAAACCTCTGCCAATTCTTCCAACTACTAATTCCCTTCTGTTTTGTATTTTTTATATTTATTCTGTTTACATACTCTTTGTAACCTTATGTAAAATCTCTAAAGCCATACTCAAGTTTCCATTCCAATAGGTTCTCCTAAAACTCAATTGCTGATTAGTATTAGTAATTGTAAAATTAGTATTTTTGTTATTATAGAGTTATTAGTGTCACAATATCATTTATTTATTTGTTTGCTTGTTTATTTATTTTTGCTGAGGCAATTGGGGTTAAGTGGCTTGCCCAGGTTCATACAGCTAGGAAGTATTAAGTGTCTGAGGTCAAATTTGAACTCAGATCCTTCTGACTTCAGAGCTGGTGCTCTATCCACTGAACCATCTAGCAGCTCCTTCACAAAATCATTTAATCAATTATCATCAATTAATTTTAACAAACATATATTTAATGAAGGCAAATAACAATATCAGAACCAAAAATATTGCCCTGAAGCAAGGATTTATTCTGCCTGCCACTGCCTTGGTCCCTGGGGAAAATAGGGTCAAAATTAAAGTGTTCCCTACTAAATATTTAGTAACAAATCTCAGATAAGAAAAAAGGTTGCCACAGAACTCTGTGAAAGAGAGAAACTCTGTACAGAGTACAGAATGGCATACTACTTGGCACATAATAAATTGATTTACTGTTGCTTGTGTGGCCTTTGACAAATCATGTCCCTTCCCTTCCAAATAAAACTAGTCACCCCAGCATCTGGGTGATTGGAAGCAACCTCACTCCAATGGATCCAATGGCCTGGAATAGAGCCTACAAGGGCACTTCTTTTCAAGATGCCAGCTGCATCAGACACATGTCAATAGAAGGGGACCAAGGCTAATTAATACTGACCAATGAAACGATCAAGAGGTGGGGGAGATGTAGATCACTTCTGGGGGGATATTTAAGTAAATGAGGCTGGTAGGAAAAGTTGGAAAAGTGCACCCTCTCCTGATACACAGTTTGCTTTAGTTGACAGAGCCTTGGGCTAGAGAAAGTGCAAGTTCCTTGAGGGCAGGTCCTTTTATGTCCTTTGATCCCTTTATCGACTTTGGGAGGAAAATCAAGCAGACTATAAATTTTGAGTGAAAACTAGGCTCCTACTCATTTGCCCCAAACTCTATTGCTTTCTTCATGAAATTCTTTTTCTAGATCTAAATAAATATTATTAGAAACTAACTTCATGCAATAAATTTAGCATCTATCATACAATTCTGGGGGAAATCTTTTAAGGGAAATATTAAATATGGACTTTCTAGTCAAGGAAAAAAATCCTTTCCCCCTCTACTTAATATTTCAAAGTAACAATCAAAATTTACTCACTCATTCACTTTAATAAGCATTTCTTAAGAAACATGGATACAGCAACTGTCCTACAATGGAGAATACAAATATTGAAATGGAATAATTCCTATTTTCAAGAAGTTTACATACTATGAAATTAACTAAAAATGTGGTCAGTACTTTGGAAACTTTAAAGTGCTATACCAGAGACAATTATTATAATTGTGATGAATTAGATTTTGAGATCCCAAGGGCAGTTTCTACTTCTTGGTTTTCTTTATATCCTTAGCATTTAGAACAGTTCCTGGCTCATAGAAAGGGCTTAACAAATGCTTGTAGTTTTACTTGAATTAAAATTATTACAGACATTCAACATTAAGGCCAAACAAAGCCTAATATGTAGGCTAAGACTTAAGGGATTGGAATGAGACCATTTTCTTCTGGTTCACCCTTTTAAAAATTATTTTTTAAAGTTTAATGATGCCTTTTGCTATTACATTGTGGCCATTTGTGACTATTCTCCTCTTCCTCCCTTACTCAGCAAGCTGACCCTTAGAATAAAGATTAAGAAAAACTTCAGCAAAACTACGAAAAATATTGGCTGTGTCTGATAGCATATGCAACAGTCCCACTGATAGCCTCCCATTCATTGAAAGGAGGGAAAGTGCATTTCTTCATCTCTTTTACAAGGATAAGCTTGGTCATTATCCGGAAAGCTGCCCAACCCCAGGCAAGGAGACAAGAGATTCATTCCATTTTCCATCTTTGTGCTGGCTGGAGGCTGAAGGACAAATCTTTGGATTTGGAGAAATTTGGAGGGAGCTCTTGGAACCAAGTAGAAAGATAGGCCTCTAAGAAAAACTAACCGGGCTATTTTGGAAGGAGAAAATAAACGTTTGCATTTTATCAGCTGGCTGAATTTTGAAGTGATTATTACTTTTAACTGAAACTAAGGCTGCCTCCAGAAAACCTCCCCAAGAAACCTGCTCCCACAGAGAAAAATTATATTAAAGAAGACCACCACCACATAACTTACTGTCTAGTTTTATCTTTCTTTCCATTTACATTGTTGAAAATATTGTATGTATTGTTTCCCTGGATCTGCTTGCTTTACTCTTTATCAATTCATATAAATCCATGTTTCTTTGAATCCCTTCCATCTGTTGTTTTTTTATGATACAGTAATAATCTATTACATTCATATATCATAATGTTTTTTTTTTCAGTCACTGACACCCATCCTATTTCCAGTTCTTTGCTATCATAAAAATAATCTTGCTTTATCTATTTTGATGTATGTAGGACCTTTCTTTTTGTTATTTATAGCCTTGGACTATATGCCCAAGCAAATAGATCTCTGGGTCAACAGATATGAATATTTTAGTTATTTTTTTTTAAAATGTATTCCAACTTGTCAGCATTATTGGACCAATTCACAATTGTAAACCAGAGTATGAGTATTCTTAGTAGTGCACCAATATTGACTATTTCTATCTTTTGTTATATTTGCCAATTTAGTAAATGTGAGACAGATTCATTCTTTTGTGGAGTATTTTTCTTGTCCATTTGACTTCTCCAATGGACAATGGGTCAGAAAGAATCAGAATTTTTATTGATCAGAACTAAAGGAGAGGAAGGATGACAAAAGTCTTTTATTTCCAAAGGCCTTGTCTGTTATTAATTCCATTTGATGTTTACAAAATTGAATTTATAGATTATCATCCCCTTGTAACAAATGGGAAACTGAGGTGCAGAATGATGAGTTTACAGATTCACAAAAATCTTAAGAGCTGGAAGCAGTTTTTGAAAACCTTTGAGTCTAAATGGGACTTGAATAGGAATGTTCTCTAATAATAAAGAAGAAATGGTGTTCCCCTCATTGGAGATCTGTTTTTATAAATTAAATTTTATATGCTTCAATGAGCAAAAATCCACTTTTTTCCCTCTTCCTTTTTCTTTTTCTCCCTCCTCCCTTTTCTCCCACTTTCCACTTAATATTCATATTCACAGTCAAGAAAAACAAAATTTTGGATTGACCATGTTCAAACAACATATATATATAATATATAAAGATATATGTGTTTATATATTATTATATATTATATTACATATAGTACATGTTTTAATGTATATGTATATACATTATATATATATATATAGGTAGCATGTTTCTCCATGAATTTTGTGGAATCATCACTGGTCATTTTGTGGATCAGAGTCCTTACATCTTTCAAAGATATTTGTCTTTACTATCCTGTTATTGTATAAATCATTCTCTTAGTACTGATCATTTACCCTGCATCACATCACATAAATCTTTCCAAGTTTCTCTGAAACTGTTCCTTCCCTCATTTCCTTTTCCTTTTATCTCTTTGGGAAGTAAGTCTAGTAGTGGTATCAGTGGGTCAAAGAATATGCACAGTTAAGTAATTTTTCAGTAATGCTTTCAAAGTGCTTTCCAGATTAGGTGAATTAGTTCATAGCTCTTTCAAATATTAAAGTGTCCACTTTCTCATAGTCCTGCCAACATTTGTAATTTTCCTTTCATTGGTCAACTTTACCAATCTGATAGCTATGAGATAGAACTTTAAATTTGTTTTAAGTTGCATTTCTCTAATTATTAGCCATTTAAAGCATTTCCCCTCACATGACTATTTTAAAAACTGATAGCTTGAATTTCTTCTTCTGAAAACTATTGGTTTTGTATCCTTTCGCCAACTGAAACTTCACTGAAGGTCTTCAGGCAGAGTCAAAATGACATCTTGTTGGATCAACTGTCATGAGATTTCTTGTTCAGGTATGGGTTAGAATAGAAAATTTCTGAGGTACCTTCCAATTTGAAATTCTGTATAATATTAATAATTAATGTTTAGGTAGTGCTTTAAATTTTGCAAAATGCTTTGCATATGTTAATATAATTAGTCCTCATAACAATAGCCACAGATGCTATTGTTATGCTTCTTTCTATGAATGGGGAAACTGAGGCTCCCAGTCAAATCAATAAGTATTTATTAAATATATAGTATGTGTTGGGCATGTGCTGTGAATAGAAAGAAAGGCAAAACCAATTCCTGCCCTCCGGGAGATCAAATACTCATAGGGAGACAACATGAAAACAAGTATATACAGACCAGGGCAAATTGGAGATCATTTTAGAGAGAAGGCACTATCATTAAATGGGAAAGGTCTCTTATAGAATATATGATTTGAAGGAAACCAGGGAAGCCAGGAAGTAGAGAGATGAAGAGAGAGATCACTCTAGTTTTTGAGACTTGCCAAAGACCACAGAGCTAGCAAATATTTGAAGAAGGATTCAAACCCAGGACTTTTTGACTCCAAGTCATGTCAGAAAGTATATGTTAGATGTCTTCTATGTATCAGGCATGATGCTAAACTCTTGGGATGCAAAGAAAAGCAAAAATCTCATCCTTATACTCAAGGAATTGAGTATACATCAAGGAATTGATGGTCTAATGGAGGATAAATTAGAGGTAATCCACAAAGAGAAGCCACTTAGATTAAGGAGGACTAGGAATACCATTTTGCAGAAGCAATTACTAAGAGTAAGTCAGAGTATCTAGGACAATGGACAGAGTAATGAATCTGGGATCAAGAAAATTTAAAAATCTGAACTCAAATACTTACTAACTGTGTGATCTTGGGCAAGTTACTTAAATTCTGTTTGTCTAGAAGGAAGCTAGATGGTTCAGTGGATACAGTTCTGGACCTGGAATCAGGAAGATGTGAATTCAAATCCAGTCTCAGATACTTACTAGTTGACTTTGCTCTAATCATTTAACCTGTATGTCTCATTTGTTTTCATTATATCTAAAATGAGTATAGTAATAGCACTACTTCCCCAGATTATTGTGAGGATTAAATTAAATAATTATAAAATGCTTAGTTCAGTGCCTGGCAAATAGTACTACATGAATGTCAGCTATTATTATTAGCCAGGAGGTAGAGAAAAGGAGCAAGAATATTCCAGGCATAAGACATAGCACTAGAATGTGATCCAAGCTGTGAGATGGAGTGGCTTATATAAGGAATAGCAAGGAAACCAGTGTCTAATATACTGTCCACTATACCTCTGCTGTCTCAAGAAGTGGACATTTAGCCTTTGTTCATAAGCCTCCAGAATGAGAAACCTACTATCTCTCATACCCTTGACAGCTCAAAATACTAGAAAATTCTTCCTTGCACATCAATTAACCAATCATCAAATATTTAAGAACCTACTATTTGTTAAACTCTGTACTATGGATAAAAAGATAATGGTAACAAAAACACCTCTGCCCTCAACAAGCTTACGTTCTAAGAAGTAGACTGAAGCACATTTTTAAGTGTTGTGTTGATTAGTAGATTTGTTGTGTCTGACTCTTTGTGAACTCATTTAGGGTTTTCTTGGCAAAGATACTGGTGTAGTCTACTACTTCCCTCTCCAGTTTATTTGACAGATGAGGAAACTGAGACAAACAGGGTGAACAGATATATTCAGCATCACCTTGCTGCTAAGTGTCTGGGGCCATATTTGAACGCAGGGTCTCCTGACTCTAGGCATAGTGAACTATCTATCTAATGTGTCACCTAGCTGCTCCCTTTTAAGTATACATAACAGAAATATTGAGTGAACAATTACAAAATATATTTAAAGACAGAATTATTTGGGCAAAAGGAGATCAACAGTTGGAGAGAGAGAGAAATAACAGGAAATAATTCCAGTTATTTCTATTTCTCTGCAACTTCCACCTATTGGTTTTGACCTCTAGGGACAAACTGAACAAACCTAATCCTTCACCTGATCACATATTTGAAAGCAGCCATCATTTCTTCCCCCATCCATCCAATTTTCTTTTCTCCAGGCTATACGTTGCTAGTATTTCCCTCCTTTCACATCCTTTGTATTTATGAAAGCAAGAAAGAGAGAGAGAGAGAGAGAGAGGTGTATGCATGCATATAAACATATGCACACATGTTTTCATGCTGTTTCACCATTTAGAATGTAAACTCCTTGAGGACAGGGACTGTCTCAGTTTTCTGTCTTTGTATCACATGGGTCTAGCACAATGTTTTTTGTTTTTTATTTTTACCTACTAATAAGATCAGGAGCTGGTCCACTAATATATGAACCAAAGTTCACCAGTATATGAACCAAAAAAAAAGAGGAATTTTGCCTCTTCCAAGGAGGGTAGGCACCTGTTACACAATGTATAGTCCTAGACAGTGATCTGACACATTAAGAAAGCAAGTGAATTGATGAGGGTCACCTAACTAATATGTACCACAGTCAGACTTCAACCTATGGCTTCCTTACTTAAAGTAACTTCTCTTTCCTTTCCTCATTTGGTATGTAATAAATATTTATTGATTGACTGATATGGCATTTTTTTTTCAGTTCCTTACCTTGCCCAAGGCCATGGAGTGAAACCAAGGGCTACAACAATGATCTCTGGCCCTGAGTCTATAGGCTGTCAGACTATACCCAATAAAGTATCTACAATCCTTCTCTTGGTGTGTAGGAAAAGCTTTCAAGACATTTCATAGCATGTCATTTTAATTGTGGCTTCCTTTCCCACACTTCTGCCATCAAAGGATCCCAGTTAAAAACAGAAAGTGGTAAGTGAACAGCATGTTTCTACTTTGTGTCTACCCTCACCTCTGCTACTCTATTCACTCATTTTAAAAGCATGCCATTAATTGGGAAAACATAAAAATGAGATGAGTGCCAAAGTTTTAGATCAGAACCCAGGTGTGACAAAAACCAAGTGGATGTGAGAGGTGACCTTTGCCTCTGAAACAGCCCTGGGGAAGCTCCAACCCAATGTCAGTTGGTCTTCCTCTTGCTAACTAAATACCCAAGTCTATTTAGATAAGCATAAATCTTAAGGACAGTCCATTAATTATACTGCCATATTGGACTTGCCAGAAAGCTCAGATTCTCAAAATAATGAAGCTCCTCCCACGCACTGTTATTCACCCTCGTGGACTATTTCTCAAGCTAGCAATCTTGTATTTCATCCCCCAAAGCAGCCAGCGTCAGCATTTCTTAGGCAATTTGATCTCTATTTTCTAGATTAATTCAGGCTGTCCTATAATCTCCATCTCTAGAACAAAGGTCAGCAACTTCTCTGAGGCCATTTTCAATTCCAACTCAATTCACAGAAGCATAGAATCTCTAGAGACCATTTATTCTAGCCCATGCCTAAACAAAAATTCCCTTTGTATAAGGACACACTGAGGGACTGGCCAGAGAATAAGAATGAGTTTTTGTTTTCACTTTTTTCCCAATACATCAAGTCAATATCTTCCTTAGTAACCTTCATCCATCCCTCCTAGCTCTGCCTCCTGGGGCCAAGCAGAACAAATTGAATACTTCTTCCAAGTAATAACCCTACAAGTGTATGAAACCAGCTACTCTTTTCCCTCTGTATATTTTTACTGTAGGCTAAATATTCTTAACTTCAATCTTCCATTCAGCAAAGCTTTGTTGTCATTGTTAAAATGAGTAAGCTTCAGTCCATGCCCCCAAGAAGCATAGAACCAAATGAGGTACATTCATTCAATAAGTGTTCTCTGACTCACCCTTCAAGAGTTGGGCCAACTATATGTGCCCCTCAGCATTCTAGGACACATTAAGAGACTGGGAGTTGTTTCTTCTACTGCTATTGGCTCAAGCTCTTACCAGCTTTGTTCTTCCCATAGTTGGGTACCAGTGACTAGAGATATTTAACCACTTGATGTCAATTAGCTTTTAGAAATAAATAATTCTTTGAAGATCTGGTTATAGCAAAAGTATAAATATAAACATATCTCACCAATTCTTGGGAACATATTTTCCCTCAATCCTGGGGAAGGTGGACTCAAACTTGGATCAGTTGCTATATAACATTGTTATGTCCAAAGGCAGTTTCAGGGCTGGATGAGTCTTTGTTTCAGCTGCTGTTGGTTTAGATACTAAAGGTCACTCCTTGCTTCTCAGATCATTAAGACTATAAAATCCATCCTGTCTTCACTCCTCAATTCTTGTAGTTCAGTTTCCACTTCCAGATTAATTTTCTTCATCTATAACAGAAAAAAAAAAACAAACATAAAAGCCTAAATGGACTCAGAGGGGAAAATAACCCAAGACTTCTTCATTTGCAGCACGATCTCTTATCTAACAACATCCAAAGGAGGCAGCCATAAAGAATGAAGGAAGGACAAGTCTATAATTGTTTCAGGCTTGTTTACAATCACCCCCCAATTTTAGTTATACCACTGACTACAAAAGTCTCCTCTTAACCATATAGTTAGCAGATCTGAATTAGCTATAGGAGGTCTATGCCAGTTCTAGTATCTCCAAAGCCTTTCTATGAAACATCATCAGTACTCTCAGGGGACCAGTTGTCCTCAGGCAACAGAGGCACTCTAGGCAGGTGTCAGGCATTCCCTACCTTATATCTCTATCTCTGTCTCTGTCTCTGTCTCTGTCTCTGTCTCTCTCTGTCTCTCTCTCTCTCTCTTTCTGTCTCTCTGACTCTCTCTCTCTCTTTCTGTCTCTCAGACTCTCTCTCTCTCTCTTTCTGTCTCTGACTCTCTCTCTCTCTTTCTGTCTCTCTGACTCTCTCTCTCTCTTTCTGTCTCTCTCTCTGTCTGTCTGTCTTTCTCTCTCTCTTTCTGACTCTCTCTGCTCTGTCTCTTTCTGTATGACTGTCTCTCTGTGTTTGCCCCTCTCTCCGTGTCTCTGTCTCAGTTTCTATGTGTGTGTGTGTGGGTGTGGGTGTGTATGTTGGTCTCAGTGTCTCTCTGTAACACACCCAGACATAGGAAAAAATCAGAATGAAATGAATGTATAAAATAGCTATAAAGGGCCATGAAAATCCTAATTGGGAGAGGTAATTTCAGGGGTGATAAGGTAACAGTATGGAAGAAGTAGCACCTGTTGAACATTGAAGAAATGGAGGAACTTCAACAGAGATTAGAATAGGATTGGTATGGGAGGAGTAAATGAAGAGGAGCGTTTTACCAGTGAATGATTAAAATAATTAATTGTTTGATAAATCCAAAGATTTCAGCTTTTGGGATAAAAACTCACTATTTGATAAAAATTGCTGGGAATTTTTTTTTTTAAATAAGTGTGACAGAAACTAGGCAATGCCAACATTTCACACTATATACCAAGATAAGGTTGAAATAGGTTCATGATTTAGATATAAAGGGTGATACTATAAGCAAATTAGTAGAGGAAGGAATAGTTTGTCCAATCTGTGGAGAAGGGAGGTATTTATGTCCAAAGAATAACTACAGAAAATTACAAAATGCAAAATGGATAATTTCAATTATATTACATTTTTTAAAAAGTTTGCCCAAAGAACTAATGCAGCCAAGATTAGAAGGGAAGGGGAAAGTTGGTGGAGCTGAGGAGAATTAAAGCCAATGTTTCTTATTTCTAAAACATATAGAGAACTGAGTCAAATTTATAAGACAAATGATCAAAGGATAATTTTCAGGTGAAAAAATGAAAGCCATCTATAATCATGTGAAAAAATGCTCTAAATCACTATCAATTAGAGAAATGCACATTAAAACAACTTTGAGGTACCACCTCCCACCTATCATATTGGCTATGACAGAAAAAAATAATGATAAATGTTGAAGAGGATGTGGGGAAACTGGGACATCATTGCATTGTTGGTGGAGTTGTGAACTGATTCAACCATTCTGATGAACAATTTGGAACTATGTCCAAAGGGCTATTAAATTGTGCATACCCTTTGATTCAGCAATGTCTCTACTGAGTTTTTACTCTAAAGAGATCATAAAAATGGGGAAAGGAATCATATATGCAAAAATGTTTGTAGCAGCCCTTTTTCTTTGTAGTTTGTAGCAGTATTTAGAAGGAACTGGTAACTGAGTTGATGTTCATCAGTTGGAGTTTGGCTGAATAAGTTTGGAATATCAATGTAATGGAATATTATTGTTTTATAAGAAATAATGACCAGGCTGATTTCAGAAAAGCCTGGAAAATTTTATGTAGCTGATGCTAAGTGAAGTGTGTAAGAACCAAGAAAACATTGTACACAGCAAAAAGATTATATAATGATCAATTGTGATGGACTTAGGTCTTTTCAACAATTAGACTTTGGGGACTGTTTGTGAATCACAATATAATATTTTCACCTTTGTTGTTGTTGTTGTTATTTGCTTGCCTGTTTTTTTTCTCAAATTTTTCCCTTTTGATCTGATTTTTCTTGCGCAGCATGGTAAATGTGGAAATATGTTTAGAAGAATTGCACATGTTTAACATATATTGGATTACTTGTTATCTAAATAGGGGGAAAGGGAGAGAAAACAATTTAGAACACAGGTTTTGCAAGGGTAGATGTTAAAAACTATCTCTGTGTATATTTTGAAAAATAAAAGGCTATCAAAAATTTAAAAATAAGTAAGTGAATGTTTGTCACAAAATATAATATATATATATAATTGTGAAAAAAAGAAAAAAATTAAAAGTAGATATAAAGAAAAAAAAATAATGAGAAAATTCAAGGCAATTTAAATAGATTTGTGATGGACAGAGCATTCACATCCAGAGACAGAACTATAGAGACTGAATCAAAGCATAGTATTTTCACCTTTGTTGTTGTTTTAGTTTGCTTGCCTGCTTGTTTTTCTTTTTTCTTGTGTTTTTTTTTTCCTTTTTGATTTTTCTTGTGCAACATGATAAATATAGAAATATGTTTAGAAGGATTGCAAATGTTTAACCTATAATGGATGGTTTTGTTGTCTAGGGGAGGGGAGACAGAAGGATGGAGGGACAGAGGGAGAAAAATTTGAAACAAGATTTTGCAAAGTTGACAGATGAAAACTATTTTTGTATGTATTTGGAAAAATAAAAAGCAATTATTAAAAAAAAAAGAAATGATAAGCAGGATGCTCACAGAAAAACATGGAAAGATTTATATGAACTAATGCTAAGTGAAATAAGCAGAGCCAGGAGAACATTGTACATCATAATAGCAATATCATATGATGATCAATGCATTTACTTAGCTATTCTCAGCAATACATTGATTTCAGCAATACAATTATATGGGACTTATGATGAAAGGTGCTGTCCTTTTCCAAAGACAGAACTGGTAGAGCTTGAATGCAGATCAAGGATACTTTTTCTTTATTTTATTTTTCTTGTTTTTTGTTGCTCTTATTGTTGCCACTGTGTTTTTTTTTTTTTTATGTTTCACAGAATTACTTATGTGGAAATGCGTTTTGCATAACTACATATGTATAACTTATGTCAAAGTGCTTGCTTTCTCAATGTGGGGGGAGGAGAGAGAAATTTGGAATTCAAACTTTGAAGAAGAAAAAATAATGTTAGAAGTGTTTTTATATGTACTTGTGAAAAATAAAATATTAAATAAGATTTTTAAAAACTGATTCAAAGCCTGACTCTTCTATTTACTACCTTGGGTGAGTTAGCTCCCCTCCCATGGCCTCAGTTTCCCCATCTGTAAAATGAGGGGATTGAATTAGAGGGCCTCTGAAGTCTCTTCTAGATCTAGGGATATGATCTTTGATCATTAAGAAGATTTAGAACATAAAATTAGCATGGGAAGAAAAAAATGTTCAATAAAAAAAATTCTTACTGAATTAAAAAAAAATGTCTCCCTCATTTTACAGATAAGGAAATTAGGCCAGGAGAGACTATTCTACATGTCTAGGACCACATAACAGTGAGTAGAAGTGCCAGGTTCAAAACTCCATGTCCTGTTTATAACACAGAGCAAGAGAATTAGTCCATTTCTAGACTGTCAGTGAATGAAAAGCCAAAGCATTCTAAGAAAATACAGATGTTGAAGGCAACCATAACTCCATTGTGCTCTGTAGGTCTCCATATTCTGCAGTCCTATGTGTTTGTTGGCAGGTTCTGCATAGTAAAATTTTTAAGAAGGGAAACACCAGTAGCAGTCTTAGCACCTTGATTATATTTTTACAGAGCAGTAACTGACCCCCTGACCAATCAGTGCACTTAGCCAACAGTGTATTCCACACCTTGTAAAAATTCATATGCAGGGTCTTGTGTGAGTACATTGTACAGCTGAGAAGGGTAAAGAGGTAGGAGAAAGGTTATTTTATTTTTTTTTCTCAGTAAGGAATTGATTTCCCAGCATGCTATGTGATTATAATGACCAAATTTTGGACCTGGAGAAAATATCTTTCTTTTTCTTCTTTTGCAGAGGTAGAGGGTGTCGAATGTTAGACTAGGTTGATGTGCTAGTTAATTATGTAGAACTTATTTTTTTCTGTTTTTTTTTTTTTTTTTTTAAGATAAGAGATGTCTCTGCATGGGGGAGGAGAGAGATCTACATGGGAAAATGGTGATGTAAACACATGTTAGTGGTAAAATTTAAAAACAAAACAAAAAACTGATTTCCAATATTCTTAATGGTGGCTTTTTTTTTTTTAATACAGAAAAAAAAAAAAAAAACTAAGTGATTTGGAGAGATTGGGATCAATGCCTCTAAAGGCCAAGATCTTTTTTTCTTTTTTAAGTGATGCAATTATATTATCTTATGTGTTGGGCAATGGTACTTAGTCATTTTGGAAGCATCCAGATTCCTGGCCCTCCAAAAAATCAAGCTGTGAAAACAATGACCTAAATGTATGGAAAGTAATGGAGAGGGGAATAGAAACAAAGAGAGGCCCCATGTGAAATGATAGGTACAAAGATTCTAGCTCTAGAACAGAAAGGATTTCAGAGACCATCTAGCCCATTAGAGATGAAATGTCTCTTTCAAACTCACATAGCTAGTAATTTTTTTTTTTAAATCAAGTACTCATAGAGCACCTACTATGTGCTAGGACTAGGCTAAATACTTTATGAATATTACATCATTTGATCCTCACAACAACCTTGGGACATGCCTTCTATTATTTTCCCCATTTTATAGATGAGGAAACTGAGTCAGAACACAAATGATTTTCCTAAGGTTACATGGCTAATAAGTATCAGAGGCAGAATTTTTAAAAAGGTTCTCTGATCATAAAGGCAGGACTCTCTTACAATATCACATAGTTCCTTGGGTGACATATGAGATTAATTAGCTCTTGTTTACAAAGTGCTTTCATAAGGATTAAGAGTTACAAAATTCCAAAGCCCTGTACCTATACTCTGAGGCCCCCAGAATTCCCAGCTCATTCAAATATAAAAGAATTAAGAAAAACTAGCATTGCTTCTTTTAGGGCAATAGGTTACTGTACCAGCTGAAGAAACACAGACTCCTACCTTTCAGACCCCACTTCCTTTCTCAAGGACTACATAAATGTCCAGCAATAGCTTGTCCATAGTCCATAAGAGAAACCACCCACAAACTAATACATATCATCACATCTGGGCCCAATCAGAATGCCTCCTCCTCTACCTCTCCAACTCCCCACTATCTTTACCTCTGACATAAAAAGCAGGTTCCTATGGCATCATGGATTTCCTTTGAACTTCTAAGTTCTAATTGATGTGGATAAATATAGACAGGGGCAGTTAGGTGGCACATGAATAAACTGGGCTTTGGAATCAAGAAAATTGATTCTGAGTTCAAATCCAGCCTCAGATACTTACCAATTGTACAAGTCACTTAACCTTGTTTGCCTTAGTTTCCTTATCTGTAAAATGAGCTAAAAAAGGAATGTCAAAATACTCTAGTATCTTTGTCAGGAAAATCCCCCATAGGGTCACAAAGAGTCAGACACTACTGAAAAATTCAACAACAATCTCTCTTTTGTATGAAAGCATTTAATGTGATTTTCTGTTTTCAATCAAGCAATAAGCATATATTAAGCACTCACTACTCTGTACCAAAGACAAATGTTAATTCTAACCCACAAGTAGTTTATATTTTGTTATGTAGGAGGTATGCAAAGTATAATCAAGATTAACTATACCACAGATAATTTGGAAAAATGGACATTAACTAATGGAGAGATCAAGCAAGGCCTTCCATGTAAAGTAGCAACTCAGCTAAACATTGAAGGAAATCTGGGATTCAAATCATTCAAAGGTGAGGATGGGAATGTGTTAATGTGAGGAATATAATTTCTCTAGGAGGAAAAAGTTCATCAGATCCAATCTGCTCAGACATACCCCTCTTTTACCCTCAGACTGCTCAAGAAACCTCAGAAAGTAGAGGCAAAGATGCCAGTGCAGACCTTGGCTTACTGATTAATCCCAAGTAATTCACTGGCTTTGAGACCTCTCTAGACCCAGTCTTCAGTCTATATCTCTTCTTGTTTCTCCCTTTTTTGCTCACTGTCCAAATCTCTTTGTGGGGGATCCCTGCCCAAACTTTTGTGCCAGATCCCTGCCCAAACTTTTGTGCCCTTGTGCTCTGTGCCACTTCTCACCCCTTTCAAGACTTCCACTCTCCCTTCCCTTTTGGGTCAGATTTATGGTTCTCAGGAACTGAAGTAGTTAGGCATTGGAGATTTTATTTCTTTTCTTTAAAAAAAAAATTATTTTGGGGCAGCTAGATGGCATAGTGGATAGAGCATTGGCCTGGAAGTCATGAAAACCTGAGCTCAAATCCAACCTCAGACACTTAATACTTACTAGCTGTGTAACCCTGGGGAAGTCACATAACCCTAATTGCCTCACACACACACACAAAGATATATATAAAACTAAATACAAAATAAGAAAAAGTAGAAAAATAGAAAAAAGATTTTTTTAATTCATTTTCATGTGCTAGCAGAACATCAGGGAGGATTCAGAAAACTGTGACAATAAATTTCCATTGCAACTAAAAACACAAGAAAAAGAACAAATTAAAAATCCCCAATTAAAGACCAAATTAGAAATTCTGAAAATCAAAGGAGAGATTAATAAAATTGAAAGTAAGGAAACTATTGAACTAATAAGTTAAACTAAGAGTTGGTTTTATGAAAAATCCAACAAAATAGATAAACCCTTTGGTTAATTTTGTTTGAAAAAGAAAGAAGAAAATTAAATTATCAATATCAATAGTGAAAAAGGTGAATTTATCACCAATGAAGAAGAAATTGAAGCAATATCTAGGAGTTATTCTGTCCACCTACATGCCAATTAATTTGACCATCTAATTGAAATAGATGAATATTTACAAAATATATATATTGCCCAGACTATCAGAAGATACTCTTATTAAAAAAAAAAAAGAAATTGAACAAGCCATCAATGAATTCCCTAAGAAAAATCACCATGGCCAGTTGGATTTACAAATGAATTCTACCAAACATTTAAAGAGCAATTAATTTCAATACTATATGAACTATTTGGAAAAATAGATGAAGAACTCCTACTACTGCTTCTTTTTATGACACAAATATGATGTTAATATCTAAACCAGGAAGTGCCAAAGCAGAAAAACATTTATAGACCCATTTCCCTAATGAATATTGATGCAAAAATCTTAAAAAAATATTATCAAAAAGATTACAACAGTTTATCGCCAAGACAATACACTACAACTAAGTGGGATTTATACTAGGAATGAAGGGTTGGTTCAATATCAGGAAAACTATCAATATAATTGATCACATCAATAAGAAAACAAATGTAGAAAAAAGATTGACAAAATATAGCATCTATTTCTAATTAAAACACTAGAGAACATAGGAATAAATTAAGTTCCTAAAAATGATAAGTAGTACCTATCTAAAACCATCAAAAAGCATCATATGTAATAAGGAAAAGTTAGAAGTCATGCCAATAACATCAGAGGTGAACAAAATGCCCATTATCGCCACTATTTTTCAATATTGTACTAGAAATGTTAGCTTTAGCAATAAGATCAGAAAAATAAATTGGAGGCATTAGAGTATGCAATAAAGAAGCAAAACATCACTTTTTTCAGTTAATATAATAGTATATTTTGAAAATCCTACAGAATCAATCAAAAAACTATTTGAAATAATTAACAACTTTAACAAAGCTGCAAAATATAAAATAAATCCATATAAATCATTGGTATTTCTATATATTTCCAATAAAACTTGCAGCAAGGAATAGAAAGAAATTCCATTTAAAATAACTGTATACAATATAAAATATTTGGAAGTCTACTTACCAAGACAAATTCAAAAACATTATGGACACAGTCTTAAAACACTTTTCATGCAAATAAAATCAGATATAAACAATTGGAAAAATACCAATTGCTTATGAGTAGGCCAAGCTAATATACTAAAAATGACAATTTTATCTAAATTAATCTCCTTATTCAATGCTACACCAATCAAATTACTAAAACATTATTTTATAGAACTAGAAAAAATAACAAAATTCATTTGGAAGAACAAAGGGTCTCGAATATCAAGGGAACTAATGAAAAAATGATGCTATTTTGACTCTGTTATTGTTTGCTTGCATTTTTGTTTTCCTTCTCAGGTTTTTTTTTTTTTTTTAACCTTCTTTCTAGATCTGATTCCTCTTGTGCAGCTAGGTAATTGTATAAATATGTATACATATATTGTATTTAACATATTTAACATGCATTGAACTACCAAAAGGGATTAGGGGGAAGGAGGGGAAAAGTGGGAGCAGAAGGTTTTGCAAGGGTCGGTGTTGAAAAATTACCCATGCATATGTTTTGTAAGTAAAAAGGAAGAAGAAGAAAAGAAAAATGCTAAAGAAGGTGTCCTAGAAGTACCCAAACCTAAAACTATATTATAAAATGGTAGTCATTAAAACTGTCTAGTACTAGTTAAAAAAATAGAATGATGAATTAGTGGAATAGGTATACAAGACATAATAGTTTATGACTATAATAATCTAGTGATTGATAAACCAATAGACTCCAGTTTCTAGGATAAGAACTCACTATTTGACAAAAATTTCTGGGAAATTTACAATCTGGGAAGACTGAAAAATAGTATGGCAGAAACTAGGTATAGACCAACATCTCACATCATATACCAACATAAGGTTGAGGTGGTTCATGATTTAGATATAAAGAGTGACAATTTAAATCATTTAGGAGAGCAAGGATTAGTTTACCTATCAGATCTTTAGAAAAAGGAGGAAATTATGATTAGGAAGAACTAGAGAACATTATTAAATGCAAAATAGATAATTTTGATTATATTAAATTACAAAGGTTTTGCACAAATAAAACCAATGTAGCCAAGATTAAAAGGGAAGCAGAAATCTGGGAAACAATTTCTACAACCAGTGTTTCTGATAAAAGTTTCATTTTAAAATATATAGAAAACAAGGTAAATTAATAAGAATACAAATGAGTCTTT
Organism: Antechinus flavipes; assembly: GCF_016432865.1. Lineage (NCBI taxonomy): Eukaryota > Metazoa > Chordata > Mammalia > Dasyuromorphia > Dasyuridae > Antechinus > Antechinus flavipes. Next base: position 699,960,325 of record NC_067398.1, read on the forward strand.
AATTGATAAATGATCAAAGGATATGAATAAATAATTTTAAGGTGAAGAAATTAAAGCTATCTATAGTCATATAAAAATGTTCTGAATCACTATTGATTAGAGAAATGCAAATTAAAACAACTTTGAGGTACTATCTCACACCTATCAGATTAGTTATGATGACAGAAAAAGATAATGATAAATGTTGAAGAGGATGCAGGAAAATTGGAACACTAATGCGAAGTTGGTGAAGGCTGGACTGATCCAGCCTTTCTGGTGAACAATTTGGACTATGCCCTAAGAGGCTATAAAACTGTGCAAAAGCTTTGATCCAATGGTGCCATTGCTAGATCTGTATCCCAAAGAGATCACAAAAGAAGTGAAAAGATCCACATACAAATATGTTTGTTACAGTTCTTTTTGTGATGCTAAGAAATCGGAAATTGAGTGAATGCCCATTACTTGGAGAATAACTGAATAATTATAGTATATGAATGTAATAGAATATTATTGTTGGTAAGAAATGATGAGGAGGCTGATTTCAGAAAAGCCTGGAAAGATATATATGAACTGATGCTGAGTGAAGTGAGCAGAAAGAACCAAGAGAACATTGTATACAACAACAAAATTATGACAAGATTATGTGATGATCAATTATGATAGATTAAGCTCTTCTCAGTAATACAGTGATGCAAAACAATTTGATAAACTTGAAATAGAAAATGCCAACCATTACAGAGAAAAACTATGGAGATTGAATACAGATTAAAGCTATTAGTTTGTCCTTTTTTATTGTGGTTTGTTTTCTTTTTCTCATTTTTCCCCTTTTGTACTGATTTTTCTTTCACAATATGACTAATATGAAAATATATTTAAAATGATTGTACATATATAAATACCAGATTGCTTGCTGTTTGGGGGAAGGGGAAGGTAAGGAAGAGAGGGAGAAAAAATTGTAACTCAAAATCTTCCAAAAATGAATGTTGAAAACTACCTTTACATGTAATTGGCAAAATAAAATACTATTGAATTTTTTTAATTAATAAGTTTAATTTAATCTTAAAAAGGAAATAAAAAATAATTTTGAAAGCAAAAAATGAATATTATTTTCATTTCAAGAAAGAAATAGTAAAAGACATAGTCATAACTATCTATCTTTTCTTTACTTTCTTGTTCGTTCTTCTTTTGTTCTCTGCTGGGCACTTTTTACTTTTTTTTTTCTTTCATCCCCCTTCCACTCCCAAGCAGGATACAATTAAAAAGGGACACACACATATGTATGTATACATATTCACACACATACTTTGATATATACATACACACATATAGACACATATATTCATACACCTTTACACATATGTGGACATACATCAAAAACAATATTAATATGGATGACATATAGAGTTCTCTCTTGATTGAATCTTTAAGCTTGATTTTGTCTGAGATCAATAATTATTAGCCCACTTTTCTAATAATTTCTACTCCTGATCCTAGTTATTATAGTTGTTTCTTATTTCCTATCCCTGCTGTACTAACTCTTCTACTTTAGTTCTACTCTTTAACTTGCCTTGCTTTTACTTATCTTCCCCCACCCATAGATTTCTCCCTGGTCTTTTGCCCCTATGCATTTTCTCCCTCTTTATCCCTTTCCCATTAATCTACACACCTTGTCTCATTGCCATGAATCTATACACACTTCTATATCCCACCCCCCATTCCCTCCCCTCTTATTTCTTTATAGATTTCAAAGGATACTAGTATACTAGATATATACTAGATACTTCATCACACATATGCATGTATGTATGAAGTTCCCTATTTAACCCATTCCCAATATGAGTAGGTTCTCAGGATTATTAGCACTCTTTCCCCATCTAGTGCTTCTATATCAGTTCTTCCTCTGTATCTCTTTCATATAGAATAATTACTATTTTTACCTTTTCCTAGACAATTACTTTTTAGAATCAGATCATACTCTACTCTGTCCCATCTTTTCTTTGAACTATCTAATTATTGATGTCAATCAGACCTTGATTTACATTTTCACATATAAAAAATAAACAGTTTGTTCTTGTTGAGTCCCTTGAAGTTAGTCTTTGATGTTAGTCATTATATATTAAATTTTCTATTTAGTTCAGGTTTGGTTGATACAAAATTCTGAAAATTTGTGAGCTCACTGAATGTCCATTCTCTCTCCCACCCCACCCCCATTCAATATTATGTTTAGTTTTGTTGGATATGAATTTTTTTGGCTGCAGGCCCAATTCTTTTGATTGTCAACACATAATATTTCAGGTCCTGTAGCTTTTTATTGTAAGTGTACAAATCCTGTACAATTTTAATTGTGGTTCCAGCATATTTGAATTGGGTTTGTTTGTTTGTTTGTTGTAAAAATGTTCTCTTTGATCTGGGGGTTTCAAAATTTGGCAATAATGTTCCTATATATTTTCCCTGTAGGATCTCTTTTGAGGTAGTGATTGGTGGATTTTTTTTCTATTTCTACTTTCCCCTTGTGCTCTATCACTTTAGAACAAATCTATTTGACTATTTATTGTATTATTGTGTCAAGGTTCTCTCTCTCTCTCTCTCTGTCACAGCTTTCAGGTAGTCCAATTATTTTTGTTTTCTCTTCTTAATCTTTTCTCCAGATCTGTTGTTTTTCTTAAAAGATGTTTCAAATTCTTTCCTATTTTTTTCATTTTTTTCTATTTTGTTTTGTCATTTCTTGATTTTTTTATGGCTTCGCTGGCTTCCCTTGAACAATTATAATTTTTTAAAAAATATTTTTTTCTTTAAGACTTTGCATCTCCTTTTCCAGTTGATTGACTCTTTCCATAATCTTCTTGTTTTTCTTAGATTGTTTGTGTTTTTTAAAAATCTTTTCCTCAAACAGGGACACTGATACGTTATTGGTGGAACTGTTAATATATCCAGGCATTCTGGAGAGTAATTTGGAACTAGGCTCAAAAAGTTATCAAATTGTGTATACCCTTTGATCCAGCAATGTTACTACTGATCTTATATCCCAAAGAGATTTTAAAGAAGGGGAAAAGACCTGTATTTGCAAGAATGTTTGTAGCAGCCCTCTTTGTAGTGGTCAGAAACTGGAAACTGAGTGGATGCCCATCAATTGGAGAATGGCTGAATAAATTGTGGTATATGAATATTATGGAATATTATTGTTCTGTAAGAAATGACCAGCAGGATGAATACAGAGAGGCTTGGAGAGACTTACATGAAGTGATGCTGAGTAAAATGAGCAGGACCAGGAGATCATTATATACTTCAACAACAATACTATATGATGATCAATTCTGATGGACATGGCCCTCTTCAACAATGAGATGAACCAAATCAGTTCCAATGGAACAGTAATGAATTGAACCAGCTACACCCAGGGAAAGAACTCTGGGAAATGACTAAGAACCATTACATAGAATTCCCAATCCCTCTATTTTTGTCCACCTGCATTTTTGATTTCTTTCACAGGCTAATTGTACACTATTTCAGAGTCTGACTCTTTTTGTACAGCAAAATAACTATTTGGACATTTAATTTTTATTTAATTTTGTATTTAATTTACACTTTAACATATTTAACATGTCAACCTGCCATCTGGGGGAGGTGGTGGGGGGAAGGAGGGGAAAAATTGGAACAAAAGGTTTTGAAATTGTCAATGCTGTAAAATTGCCCATGCATATACCTTGTAAATAAAAAACTATAATAAAAATCTTTTCCTTCTTTTCTTTTATTTGATTTTAAGATGCTTTTTTGAGTTTTTAAATAAATTCTTTCTTGGCAAATAGACATTTAATGTTACTCTGAAATAGGAGAGGCTTTTTTTTTTTAATTTCAATGCCCTTCTCTAAAGATGAATCTGTTCATGTAGTAAACTTCTATAGTTGGGTTATTTTCCCTTTGCCCATTATTTTTTTTATGAGAATTTATTAATGTAACCTCTAATGCTGGAGTGAGGGTGATGGTGGTGGTGGTGTTTCTGGTTTTACTGTAACTCTCCCCTCTGACCTGTTATTCTAAACCAAAAACTTCACCTTTCTGCAAGTGCCTCCAGCCTGTGTCAATGCTTCTGCACTCCCCCACTATGCTGGTTCCTTCTTACCCAGGGCTATATCTCTGTAGCACAGCTGGGGCTGGTGTTCCTTATCAGGAGAGGTTCCCTCAGTTTTCCTGTGCTCAGACTCCCAACTTCCCCAGGCTGTCCCAGAGTGAAAGTTCCTGTGATTCAGGGTGAGGCTCCCTCCAAACCCAATTAGCCCCAGGCTCTGCACACCTACTTACTATTTCTGTTGAGTTAGCCAAGGTGTTTATACTTCATAGCAATTCATACTAAAGCTCTGCCCTGGGGTCTTTCTTTGAGTCTCCTCAGACGGTTCCAGGAGAACCCCTATTCTGCCTGAAGTCTTATTTGTTTTCATCAGTTTATAATCACCCTGAGGAGCAATTTTGTTTTGTTTGTGAGTAAAATCTGTAAAGCTTGAAATTTCCTGACCTACTTTAGCATCTTCCTAGAAGACTTTTATTTCCTCCATCAAAAACTGTTATCCCATAATCCAAAACAGTCTATCCCAAATCTGACCTTCCATGTTCTAAGGCTGATATTGCATATTCTCTTGTGTTTCCCAGCTCTGACATTCTTATGTTTTAACTCCCTTCTCTATGCTGACTTCCTGTTCTGAGGTCCTTTCCTCCCTTGATATTCCATGTTTTAGGATCCTTTCCAGTTCTGATGTTCTTTGTTTCAAGTTTCCTTCCTTCTTTCCTCTGACATTGTTCTAAGACCTTTCATCTCTGACATCCATTGTTCTAAGGATTCTCCCATTTCTGACATCTCCTATTCTAAGATCCCTCCCGGCCCTGACATTCCCTGTTCTAAAGCCAATTCCAATTCAGGTGTTTTAAAATTCAGGAAATAAAATTATTACCCTGTCGCTTATCTGCACCAAAAGATTCCTCAATTTTGTGTGGAAGGAGATGATGAAGATATCAATCAGTGTTTCTGTTACCAAATATTCCTTGCCATCTCCTTGTCATCTAGGTGTACTGTGGGAAAGGACCTAGAAGGGGTGATTTACAGAAGCATGAGATTCAGTCTTTATCCTAGAGGGACATATTATCTTAAGATCTTTCTGAACCAATTGCATACTGTCTGTGCCAGATATACCTAGTGGTGAACCATGAACTTTAGTCCAGGCCCTCTTACTCTAAAACCACAATTCTATTCACCACACCACACTAGACTGTGAATGAGCTAGAATGTATTCATTTTGTCAAATAGGTTTATTTACCAGGCTTCCAAGTATTAGCAAATAGTCAATGAGCTGTTCTAGATACTTAATGGTAGAAGTAATAATATCCAACATTCACATAATGCTTTATGACTTACAAAATGTCTGCTTTTGCATGTGCCTTACAATAACCCTGGGGTGAATGGGGTGTTCAGTCCTCCCTGGACCTCCAGTGTGAAGGCTGCCAAGCCTTTTTTCCCCTTTCAGGGCTGCTCATTCACTTTTGGTGTCCATCTCTCACTCAACCTTTATTTGTGGCTCCAAGAAGCTGCAGCATATGCAGTGGTCACACCTCCATAAACCATCTCAGTAGATCTCTAAACCAGGCTGAGGGTATGTGATAGATGGATTTCAAACCTGTCAGTAAGTTATGGAGGGTGTCTCCCCTAAATATATAAAGACTTCCCCCAGTGGAATGGGCAGATATGAATAATTTGTTCCAATTGCCATAAAAGTGACTGAAGTAAACAATGAAGATTTTATGCTTTAGTCAGACATCAAAGATGACAAGGATCATCCACTGCATCTGTGGTAATCACTAGTCATCCTTACTATTTTCTGATCTTGAAGGAGAAGCAAGTCATTGATTTGACATCTATTATTTTTGCCCTTGGAACTTCTAGTTCCATTTTGAGCATGAAAAATGTCCCATGTCATTGTCCATATGAGTCTACTCATCTTGGTCATGACTTTTTGGCCACTAAGTCTCACCTCTTCTGTTGAAGATTTTTTTTTTCTTGGACTCTCAGTCTCACCACTTTTGGTTAAATCTGTTTTTATTTTTTAACAAAAGTCCTGCTGCTTTTTAATAGAGGCTGTAGAGTGGGATTAGGGAAAGGAATGTCAGAAGAGATCTACATCAAAAGGAAAACTAGCCCAGAAATTTTACTACATATTTTATGATTTCTCAGTGGATTTGTTGTGATCAAGTCCTATCAATTTTATTTTGAAATACCTTTCAGATATGACTTCTGTCAATTGATACCATCTTGGTGTAGGTCCTGTTACTTCATGGTTGTGCTATTGCAATAGCCAACTAATGGGTCTAACTACCATTATCCTCTCTTTCTCTCTCACTCCCTACTTCACTCAGTTGTCAAAGTGATTTTCTTTTTTTCTTTTTAATTTTCTTTAATCTTATAGAAAGACAAAAAACAAACAAATACAAAACAGAACATTGTCATGTGCCCAGAAGAATGTCAGGGAGGATTCAAAATACAATGATTTTTCAGTTTAAGAAAGAATATGTAATAGTAAAAGAAATTACATTCATGAGCATTCATTCTTTTTTTTTTAATTCCTTGGAAGTTGTTCTTTTGTTCTCTGATATGCATTTTTTTTAACTTTATTCTTTTTTTCCCCTTTTCATCCCCCTCATTTCCCCTAAGCAGGTTATAGTTTAAAATAGCTATAGTTAATGGATACACACACACATACACATCTGCTCACACACACAGACATACACATCACACACTTATATATTCACACCCATCTTCAAACTCACACATATGTCTATATGTATATATAGACACATACATGGAACAACATGCATATATATCTCCATATACACAAACACACACGTTCACACATACATGCATACCTTTACTCATAAGTAAATATGCATCTAAACCAATGTTGGTATAAATTTCTCTTTTGATTGAATTTTCAAGCTTGACTGAGCCTAAGTTCAATGACTACCAATCATACTTTTTTTTCTAATAAATTTGACTTTTGATTTATGTCATAGTGTTTATGCATATCTCTTCTTTTGTATTTCTGCTGTCTTCTACTTTAATTCTGCTCCTTAACTTGCCTTGCTATTACTTAAACTTCCCCCAAACATGGATCTTTCCCTTATCTTCTCCCTCTCTCCTCTTGCATCCGTTTCTGCCTTTCCCTCCCCCCTGATTTCTTTATAGATTTTGGAAGGTGTACCTTTCATGGTATATGTGTAATGTTGTCTATTTAACCCATTCCTGTTTTGAGTAGGTTTTCAAAACTATAAGCTGCCCCCCCATGTCTATGTTTATTCTTTCTCTGCATTTCATTTGTATACATCTTTCTTTCGAGCAACCCAATTCCTGATGTCAATTGTTAACATATAGTATGCATTTCCATGTAGACAACAACAACAACAACAACAAAAGTCCACATTAAGTTTCTTGGATGATCTTGGATATTGGCTCTTATATGTTAAGTTTTCTACTGAATTCTGGTTTGGTTGATAGAAAATCCTGAAAATCTGCAAGTTTGTTTAAGGATCATTTTTTCATTGAGTATTATGGATAATTTTCTGCATATGATATTTTGGACCACAGAATTGTTCTTTTGATTGCCAGTATATATGATTCCAGGATCTATGGTCTTTCAGTGTGATTACTGATGAGTCCTGTACAATTCTAATTGTAGCTCCAGCATATTTGAATTGCTTTTTTTTGTTTGTTTGTTTTTTGAAAAATTTTCCCTTTGATCTGGGGGTTTCAAAATTTGGCAAAAATATCCCTATGTGTATTCCACAAAAAATCTCTTTGAGGTAGTGATCTGTGTGTGTGTGTGTGTGTGTTTTTTTCTATTTATGCTATTTCTACAATTTTCTTGGATTATTTCTTGCATTATTTTGTCAAAGTTTTTTTTTTTTTTTTATTCACAGATTTCAGGTACTCCAATTATTCTTATATTTTCTTTTTTTGATCTATTCTTCAGATCTGCTGTTTTTTCTTATGTTTCACATTCTGTTCTATTTTTCATTCTTTATATTGTTATTTTTTGGTTTCTCATAGCTTCACTGACTTCCCCTTACCCAATTCTAATTTTCAAAGAGTTATTTTTGTCTTTAAAATGCTATTTCATTTCCTAGTTAGATAACTTTTTTTCTCATAATCTTCTTGTTTTCCTTGGATGGTTTTCATTTATTTATTTATTTTGTTTTTTCTTTCGTGTCTCTCATTTGATTTTTAAATTCTCTTTTGTGTTCTTCCATAAATTTTCTCTGGGCAGAGAGCCGTTTACCATTACTCTTTGGGGATAGAAGCTTTTTTTTTTTTTTTTTACTTCAGTGTCCTCCTCTGAAGATGACCCTCCCCGCCCCCCCATCTTCCATATTCCCATAGTAACTTTCTATGGTTGGTCCTTCTTTGCTGGTTCATTTTTTTTAATGGGAAATATAAGTCTAAGCACCTCTAATTATGGGGTGGGGAAATGGTGCCTCTGCCTTCACTTCAGCTCTCCCCTCTGCCCTAGAACCTCAAACCAAGAGCTCCCCGCTTCTGCAAGTTCCAGTAGGCAGCAGCATCCCTGCCCCATTGTTTCTGCACTCCTGGTGTGCTGGTTCCTTCCCTCCCAAGGCTTCATTTCAGCAGCACATCTGGGCCTGGCATTCCTAATCAACCAAGTCTTCTAAAATTTAGCTGCTGACTCCTCAAGCATTCCAAGAGGTGAAAGTTTCTATGGTTCCTGCTGAGACTCCAGATACACACAGCTACCTCCCAGGCTCCCCACTTGTTATTTCTGTGGAGTTAGTCTAGAGGTGTTTGCACTTCATACAGCTTAATCCCAGCCTGAGGTCTTTCTTCAGATCTTGAGTTGTACCAGTAGAACCCTGTTCTGTCCCAAGTCTCCTTGATGTTTCATCAGTCTATGTCTGCCTTGAGGCACAAATTTGTTCTGTTTGTGGGAGGAATCTGGAGAGCTTGAAATTTGCTTGCCTACTCTGCCATTTTATCAGAATCCTCTTCCCCAAAGTAATTTTCTTTTTTTTTATATATATATATAAATTTTATTTTATTTATTAATAACTTCGCATTGACAGAATCCATGCCAGGATAATTTCTACACGACATTATCCCTTGCAATCACTTATGTTTCGTTTTTTCCCTCCCTCCCTCCTCCCCCCCCAGGATGGCAAGCAGTCCTATATATGCTAAACATGTTGCAGTATATCCTAGATACAATACATATTTGCAGAACCGAACAGTTCTCTTGTTGCACAGGGAGAATTGGATTCAGAAGGTAAAAATAACTCGGGAAGAAAATCAAAAATGCACATAGTTCACATTCATTTCCCAGTATTCCTTCTTTGGGTGTAGCTGTTTCTGTCCATCATTTCTCCAATGAAACTCAGTTAAGTCTCTTTGTCAGAGAAGTCCACTTCCATCAGAATACATCCTCATACAATATCGTTGTCAAAGTGTATAATGATCTCCTGGTTCTGCTCATCTCACTTAGCATCAGTCCATGTAGGTCTCTCCAAGCCTCTCTGTATTCATCCTGCTGGTCATTCCTTACAGAGCAATAATATTCCATAACATTCATATACCACAATTTACCCAGCCATTCTCCAATTGATGGGCATCCATTCATTTTCAGTTTCTAGCCACTACAAACAGGGCTGCTATAAACATTTTGGCACATACAGGTCCCCTTCCTTTTTTAGTATCTCCAAAGTAATTTTCTTAAAGAATAGTTCTACATCATCCACATATTCAGTAAACTCAAGGAGCTCCTTATCGCCTCCAGGATCAAATAGAAAATCCTCTGTTTCACTTGTAAAGCTCATCAAACCTCTCCCCTCTGCCCTAGAACCTCAAACCAAGAGCTCCCCGCTTCTGCAAGTTCCAGTAGGCAGCAGCATCCCTGCCCCATTGTTTCTGCACTCCTGGTGTGCTGGTTCCTTCCCTCCCAAGGCTTCATTTCAGCAGCACATCTGGGCCTGGCATTCCTAATCAACCAAGTCTTCTAAAATTTAGCTGCTGACTCCTCAAGCATTCCAAGAGGTGAAAGTTTCTATGGTTCCTGCTGAGACTCCAGATACACACAGCTACCTCCCAGGCTCCCCACTTGTTATTTCTGTGGAGTTAGTCTAGAGGTGTTTGCACTTCATACAGCTTAATCCCAGCCTGAGGTCTTTCTTCAGATCTTGAGTTGTACCAGTAGAACCTTGTTCTGTCCCAAGTCTCCTTGATGTTTCATCAGTCTATGTCTGCCTTGAGGCACAAATTTGTTCTGTTTGTGGGAGGAATCTGGAGAGCTTGAAATTTGCTTGCCTACTCTGCCATTTTACCAGAATCCTCTTCCCCAAAGTAATTTTCTTAAAGAATAGTTCTACATCATCCACATATTCAGTAAACTCAAGGAGCTCCTTATCGCCTCCAGGATCAAATAGAAAATCCTCTGTTTCACTTGTAAAGCTCATCATAACCTTCTCCCCTCTGCTTGCTTGTCTTCTCATATCTTATTTTATCTCATACATTTTTCTTACATCTTATTCACCCCCAAATATTCTGTGATCCTGTGAGACTAGCTTCCAAACTATTCTTTGCATATTCAATCTCTAGACTCTGGGAATCTCCTCTGGTGGTCCCCCATTGCTAGAAACCATGTATAAAAGACTCTCCTAGTGCCTATGGGCACCCCACCCTCTCAAGAAGAAAACAACAAGTGATAAGAATGTGGACTTTTGCAACTATGGACTTTTACAACTATGGACTTTCGAGACAGGAAACAAAGAGCCAAGAAGAGTGACTACCTGTGCGTAAACTCTGATACGGTTAGCTAAAACCTTATTGTGAACAAACAATAGTCCTAAATTCCTGAGACAAGATAATGTGTGTCCCAGGAAATTGGCCATCTCCGCCCAGGAACTAGATAACGAGTATGCCCCAGGATGTCAGCCACACCTGTGGTCTGACATTCTTCTCCTTACATTGCAACCCCCCACCCAAAAAAACGCATGCAGTCAACTCATATATAACTAAGATCCTTTTCGTTCAATAAATGAGACCTTGCTCCACCTCAACTCGTCTCCCTCCTCATTTCTAACCCCATTCCTTTACAGGCATTAGCCTTACAGGCATTGTCCACCTCGAGACCCACATGTAGGTGACCTGCTGGACGGGTCACCCCATGCCTGAAATGCTATTTTTCTTTATCTTCTCCTCCTGGCTTTAAGTAAAAGTCTTGCCTTCCACAAGAAGCCTCTTGGCCTTTCATAGTGCTAATGCATTCCCTCTGTTTATTATCTCCCATTTATATTGTATTTATCTTACTTTTATATAGTTGTTTGTATCTCTTCCCATTAGATTGGGTTCATTGAAAGTAGGAACCACTTTCACTTTCTTCATAATCCTCAGCATTTAGCATAATCTCTTATATAAAAGATGCTTAATAAATATTTGTTGAGGGGGCAGTTAGGTTGCACAGTGTATAGAGCACCAGCCCTGAAGTCAGGAGGACCTAAGTTCAAATCTGGCCTCAGACACTTAACACTCTCTAACTGTATGACCCTGAGCAAGTCACTTAACCCCAATTGCCTCAGCAAAAATAAATAAATAAATAACTATTCATGTATTTATTGACTGGCTGACTCATCTATACTGTCTGACATAAAATCTTATAATTTTAATGAATAAATTAACTTACTTCCTTTAGAATTAAAACTGGAAGATCTGAGATCCAGTAGTTCAACACTTTGATTTTCATGATGAGTCCTAGAAGGACTAAATGGCTTACTCAGAGATGCATATTATAAGAAAACCACATATCATAAGAACTAGTATTTAAACTTTCAGCATTTTGTGCATTAATTACACACCCAAATTTCAGGAGATAACTAACTGAAAGATACATTCCCAGGACAATGGCACCACAGTCCTGAGCCAGGATGAATAACTGCCATTGTTTTTGCTTCTTTTTATTTACTTATTTTTTTGTTTGTTTGTTTCTGAGAAGTAATTGAGGTTAAGTGACTTGCCCAGAGTCTCATAGCTGGGAAATGTTAAGTATTTGAGACTAGATCTGAACTTAGGTCTTAGAGCACTGGCACTATCTAGCTGCCCCTTATTTACTTATTTGAATAAGTATTAAATTAATGTTCTGGAATGTTGTTATCTTTCCATGTCCATGTAAATTTTTTTTTCACATGTGAAGTGGGAAATTATTCCATTCAAAGTAAATCTCCATATCTTTATAGCATTTTAACTAGATATCCAAGTAGAGACTCCTTCAACCAACAGAGACATCAGTGGTACTAAATCAAATGTGCCTAAATAAGCAATCCATATTGAAATGTGCTTTCTGAAATTACAAAGAACTCCCATGGACTTTAAGAACATTGCTTGAGAATTTCCCAGATACCTTCAGTCATGTGGGAATCTGCCAATGAAATGAATTTTGGGGGCTTTAGAATAACACAGTTATCCCTAAGTGATTCCTTGATTATTCCTTTGCCCTACCCCAGCAGAAAGAGAAGCAGGGACTGCATCTGGAAAAAAAAAAGATACTTCTGGCTTGTGGCCCACTTTGGCATGAACTTTGCAAGTGATAAGATGTGATTTCATATTAGTATGGCAGAAACTAGGCATTGACTCACACTTACCATAAGCCAAGATAAGGTCAAAATGGGTTCATGACCTAGGCATAAAGAATGAGATTATAAATAAATTAGAAGAACATAGGATAGTTTACCTCTCAGACCTGTGGAAGAGGAAGGAGTTTATGACCAAAGAACTAGAGATCATTATTAATCCCAAAACAGAAAATTTTGGTTATATCAAATTGAAAAGTTTGGGTACAAACAAAACTAATGCAAACAAGATTGGAAGGGAAGCAATAAACTGGGAAAACATTTTTATAGTCAAAGGTTCTGATAAGGCCTCATTTCCAAAATATATAGAGAATTGACTCTAATTTATCAGAAATCAAGCCATTCTCCAATCGATAAATGGTCAAGGGATATGAATAGATAATTCTCAGATGAAGAAACTGAAACTATTTCTAACCATAGGAAAAGATGCTCCAAGTCATTATTAATCAGAGAAATGCAAATTAAGACAACTCTGAGATACCACTATACACTTGTCAGATTGGCTAGAATGACAGGGAAAGATATTCCGGAATGTTGGAGGGGATGTGGGAAAACTAGGACATGATACATTGTTGGTGGAATTGTGAATACACACAGCCATTCTGGAGAGCAATTTAGAATTATGTTCAAAAAGTTATTAAGCTGTGCATACCCTTTGATCCAGCAGTGTTACTACTGGGCTTATATCCCAAAGAGATTTTAAAGAAGGGAAAGGGACCTATATGTGCAAAAGTGTTGTGGCAGCCCTCTTTGTAGTGGCCAGAAACTGGAAACAGAGTGGATGTCCATCAATTGGAGAATGACTGAATAAATTGTGGTATGTGAATATTATGAAATATGTAAGAAATGACAGCAGGAGAATTTCAGAAAGGCCTGGAAAGACTTCCATGAACTGAGGCTGAGTGAAATGAGCAGGACCAGGAGATCATTATATACTTCAACAACAATACTATATGATGATCAATTTTGATGGACGTGGCCCTCTTCAACAATGAGATGAACCAAACCAGTTCCATTTGTTCAAAAATGAATAGAACCAGCTACACACAGCAAAACAATTCTGGGAAATGAATGTGAACCACTACATAGCATTTCCAATCCCTCTGTTTTTATCCGCTTACATTTTTTTATTTCCTTCACAGGCTAATTGTACACTATTTCAAAGTACGATTCTTTTTGTACAGCAAAATAATGGACATGTATACATATATTGTATTTAGCTTATACTTTAACATAATTAACATGTATTGGTCAACCTGCCATCTGGAGGAGAGGGGGAAGGAGGGGAAAAGTTGGAACAAAAGGTTTTGCAACTGTCAATACTGAAAAATTACCCAGGCATATATCTTGTAAATAAAAAGCTACAATTTAAAAAAAAAAAAGATATCATTTCAACCAGAGGTGGAGAAAGATTGTCTCTATGCCAACATTATGGTAGCACTGCCTCCTCAAGTAGAACATTGTCTTAGATAGCTGGACTTTCATATGCTTCCTTTATTTAATATTAATCCAACAAACAAATGAAATAAAACAATAAACAAAATCCCAAGAAGGCTACAAATGTCAGTGTCTACTAGAATGATTTTGATCACAGAAACTCCAGAATGATCTGGCACCAAAGAAAGAAATGACATCATTTAAAAAAGGGACCATGATAAAGGGGATCACAAGTTGCTTGATTAGGCTCTATCCAGTGTAGGTAAAATGTAAAATGACTAATTAGCATGTGGGAAGGAAGGAGAACTGCTTATGTTCCAAGGAAATAAATTTTAATAGAGATAAATTACTAGATTCTGTCCACTGATATACTGCCCTCCACCTGGACTTTTTAAGAATTGTTCATTGCAGAGATGTTATCCTTTACTCTAATGTTTTGGTTTCTCCAAAAAGTGGGAGAAAGGGGAGTACATTTCTACATATAGTGCCTTTCTAAGAGGGGGGCAAAGTTATCAAATATGAAAATATGAATCAGATATGGCATTGATTTATTCTCTCAGAAAATGAATAGATAAGCATAAAAGCAAATCTGGATGGCAAAGGGGAAATGATTGACCCAACTCATCAGACCATGTGCTTAGCTAATTACTTTGTTAAACAGTAAACAAAATATGTTATTTTAAGAAAAAGATGTGGGAAATTTTGGAAGAAGGGTAGGTATAGGTATGAAGATAATGAGTTCCTTGTGAAATGATCTAACCATTTTAAAGAGCAATTTGGAGCTATGCCCAAAGGGCTATAAAACTATGTGTTTACCCTTTAATCCAGTAGTGACACTACTGGGTCTGTATCCCAAAGAAACCATGAAAGAAAGAAAAGGACCACATGTACAAAATGTTTGTTGCAGCTCTCTTTGTGATGTCAAAGAATTGGAAAGTGAGTAGATGTCCATCAATTGGAGAATGGCTGAATAAGTTATAGTATATGAAAGTAATGGAATATTAGTCTTCTATTAAAAATGATGACTAGGCTGATTTTAGAAAGACCTGGAAAGACCTGAACTGATGCTGAGTGAAATAAGCAGAATCAGGAAAACATTGTACATAACAATAGCAAGACTGCAATGATCAGCTATGATAGATTTGGTTCTTCTCAGTGATTCAGTGATACAAAACAATCCCAATAAATTTTGGATGGAAAATGCCATCCACATTCAGAGAAAGAACAATGCAGATGAATGTAAATCAACACATGCTATGTTTACTTTTTTTCCTTCTGTTTTTTTTTTCTCCTGATTTTTCCCTTTCATTCTGGTTTTTTCTCTGTTTTATGATTCATATGCATACACACACACACACACACACACACACACACACATATATATATATAAACAATGTACATGTAAACCCCTCTCCCCAAAAAAAGATAAGAGTTCCATTTAGAATCTTTTGAGTTTGAGAGCCCACAAGACATTTATCAGATAACTGGTGATTCAGAACTAGAGTTTAAGATAAAAATGAAGAATGGCCATATATATTCAGAAGTCATATTCATGGAAATGGTAAGTGGGCTCAAGAAAGTAAATGAAATGATTAAAGGAAAATGTGTAAAGAGAGAACAGAGCTCAGGAAGGGATTCTCATACTAAGAAGGGGGAGGGGGGGAAGTTAAAGGTGAAAGATGATTCGAGCAAACAAGACTGAGGAGTGGGCAGAAATATGGGTGAGTGAACTGACTGTAAGACAGAAGCCAAAGGCAGACAATATCCTTGAGTGTATGATCATCAGTTACAAGATCTACAGATAATTGGGGGAAATGGGAACTAGAAAAAAAAAAAGCCATGAGAAGATTCAGGATTTAAAATATTACTGATTACCTTGGAAATGGGGTTGAAGGCCACATATTAAGTGTTAAGAAATGAATGAGAGGTAATGAGGTGAATACAATGCAAATTTGGAAAAATTTGACAGGGCAAGAGAGAAGAATTATTAAAACAATAGCTTGAGGAAATGGCAATGCTAAGGGAGAATATTTTTAAAGGGAAGGGGCTGCTTGAGCATGTTGGAAGGCAGCAGGGAAGGAGTCAGGAGATAAGGAGAAGAGGAAGATGACAAAAAAAGGGAATGGCTGATAGGACAAACTCCCAAAACTGGAAGGAAGAATACAATTGGAAGCACAAGTTGTGAGTCTTGGCAACAAGAGCCAACATTTCTTAGAAACTTGAACAAAAGAGGAGAAGGCTGTAAAGTCAATGAAGGAGCTTATAAATTATAGCTTCTGGTTTCTCAATAAAGTAATGAGGGGAATGCCATAGTGCACGGAGTGCTGGGCCTGGAATTTTGGAAGAAAAACCAAAGTTCAAATCTAGTTCTACTTGATAGCAGGATGATCCTGGGAAAACCACTTAAACCTCTCTCAGCCTCAGTTCCCCCATCTGGCAAATGAGCACTTACCTCCCAGGGTTGTTGTGAGGAGTTAATATTTGTAAAATACTTACTTAGCTTAGTGCCTGATACATAATAGGTACTAAATACAGACTTGTTTGTTTGTTTGTTTGTTTTCCTTCTTCTTCTTCCTCTTCTTTCCTCTTCTTCTCCTCTGAGAGAGGAGGAGATGAAAAATAGAGGTCTTGAAGAAAGAACAGAAGGTTAAGAGCATCTGATAAGAAGAGTGGAATAGAATCCAGCAGGGAAGAATAAAGGGATTGTCTTACAGAGATCAGGATCCAGTGGCCATTAGAAAAGAATAGGCTGCCAAAAAAAAAAAAAAGAAAGAAAGAAAGAAGAACTGAATTAAGAGTTCAGTGAGAAAGAAGGTTGGAACAAAAGACTTGAATAGAGGCTTGAGTCAGCTATAGAAAGAAAAGGAGGATACCAAGGAAAAGGAGGTTTAAAGTTTGAAAAGAACTTAATATCTTATTTGATGCTCACCAGCAATCATGGTAAGGTAGATAATACAAGAATTGTCCAAATGTCTGTATCATTTCATCTCTCCAACGATATAATTAGCATTCCATTCATGCCCTCCCATCCCATGTGACTCTTGTCCAGGTTCTCTAATCATTTCTCTGCAAGATGTACACCTGACATGCTACAGGGCTTCTTCAATTTCACCTGATATTGGGAGAATGTCAGTGGTCCACTGCGACCTTTCACTCTCCCTAACTTACCATCTTTCTTGTTATTGTAATGCATGTGTGTGGCACATGGGCATGACATCTGATCCCTCCTTCTTCTCTGAGCTAGAATTGATTTATTCACTCAAGCTGCATTGATGCTGGCCATTTAGTGGTTCTCAGATGGGCCAACTATATGACTACAACTCACTTTCAGAATCCTAGGGTTAATTCCCGTATAAAAAGAAGCTTATACTTCTACTACCAAGAATTATCATTCTTAAACCTCCTATCAGTATCTATTGTATTAAAAAAAAAAAAAAAAGACAACCAAAATGACACAGGTAAATATGCACCCAAAGAAGCCAGGCAATAATAATGAAATAAAATTTCTTTTTCTTTCTTTCTTTTGTTCCTTCCTTCCTTCTTTCCTTGTTTTTTTTTTCCTTCCTTCCTTCCTTCCTTTTTCTTTCTTCCTTCCTTCCTTTCTTTCTTCCTTCCTTCCTTCCTTCCTTCCTTCCTTCCTTCCTTCCTTCCTTCCTTCCTTCCTTCCTTTCTTTCTTTCTTTCTTTCTTTCTTTCTTTCTTTCTTTCTTTCTTTCTTTCTTTCTTTCTTTCTTTCTTTCTTTCTTTCTTTCTTTCTTTCTGTTAAGTGAGTTGCCCAAGATCACACAGCTAGTAAGTATCTGGGGCCAAATTTGAATTAGGTTTTCCTGATTTCAGGGGTCAGTGCCCTATCTATTGTGCCACTTACTTGCATTAAAACATAGTTAATTTAAAATAATGATTTATCTGCACACATATATTGTATCTAGGATATACTGTGACATATTTAACATGTATAGGATTGCTTGCCATCTGTGGGAGAGGGTGGAGGCAGGGAGGGGAAAAGTCAGAACAGGAGTGCAAGGGATAATGTAAAAAATTACCTAGGCATGGGCTCTGTCGATAAAAAGTTATAATTATAAAAAAAAAAAAAAAATCTATTCTTTACTTTTTGTATAATCATGCCGTTACCAGCACCATATTTGAGTCAAAGTTCCATCTCAATAAATTTCAAAAAATCTATGAGATCAAAAAATAAAATAAAATAATGATTTAGTTACTTAGAAGATGTTATAGATGGAATTTTGGACCTGGAGTTTAAAAGACCTAAATTCTAGAGCCATTCCTTTTCTGTGTTTCTTTTTCTGTGGAAGTGGATACTTCTTTGCTAGTTGGTCTTCTACCCTGACAAATCCTTGTCTTTTATTTGTGTTTTTTGTTTGTTTAGTAAAAGAGAAAGCCCAAGTCTAAATTCTGCGGAACTTATCCAGGTCTTGAGCTGCCTTGACTATGGTCAGAAGAAAGGTTATTCTGTTTCAATGGAAAGCAATTCTTCTAACCTGGGATGTTACTGTTTCCATAGAAAGCAATTCTCCTAAACCTAGGATGTTACTGTTTCGGTTGAAAGCAATTCTCCTAAGCCTGGGATCAATAGAGCTTTGCTCTAACTGCTCTTTTAGTTAGATTCAGAAGATTCCACCTTTCAAGCAGTAGATGGCAATATAGGGAAGGGTAAAAAAGTAGACCTTTTGCTTCCATTTAGGTCAAGAAATTGGTAAAGAATTTTATCATGTGCTAAGCACTGTGTTAGGAATGTACATACGAATAAAAAGAAAAGTAGTCCTTGCCCTCAAGGAACTTACTTTCTAGTGGGTGGGGTGGGGGATGGGGGGTGGGGACAATTCATGAAAAGAAGCTGGAAGGAAGGGTGGAGGTGGGGGTGGAGAATGAGAAAGAGGAGATTAAAATTCCTCTTCTGAAATTGAACTGCAGATTTGAGGGGGAGGGGCCACAGGGAGGAGGAAATTTCCAATGAAGGAAGTCATCTATGGATGAAAAGAACTTCCTAGGTGAAGAGATTTCTATGGCATTGGAGAAATTCTTGCAGAGATATGTCAACAGGTGCACAATGTCTAGAAGTAAAGCCTCAGCCTCAGTTTGATATTTTCCTTATGTGGGGTTTCCTTGTCAGTCTCTATTATGAGCCCACCCCACTGATGCTATGTGTGTTTCCAGAAGTATGTTCTCTGAGTATTTATGTTTCTTGGGGCATCAGAGAGATTCTGTTTCTTACCATAGGGACACCTCGAGTCTAACTTTCCTCCCAATTTGCCCTTGCACTCAAAGATTAGATCCTCAGCATGTATACATATATTGCATTTAACATATACTTAAACATATTTAACATGTATTGGTCAACCTATCATCTGGGGGAAGGGGTGGGGAGGAGGAAGGGAAAAATTGGAACAAAAGGTTTTGCAATTGTCAATGCTGAAAAATTCCCCATGCATATATCTTGTAAATAAAAAGCTATAATAATATTTAAAAAAAAAAAAAAAAGACTAGATCCTCAGCTTTTCCAACTTTCAGGGTTCTGGGGATAATCCTTGATTAATGGCTATACTCTTAATACTAGATCTCCTAAAATTTCCTTACAAATCAACCAGCTGGTTTAATTTCTCCTCCTCCTCCTCCTCTTCCTCCTCCTCCTCCTCCAAAAAACATCCATATTCATACAAAGAGTGAGAACAAACAAAATATGATGGTAGTTAGGTACATGTGTGCCAGTAATCAACATCTGTAAGGAGTTCCAACATATGTGTGTATATATACACAGATTTACATATATGCATATGTGTGTATGCATATGTGCATATTATAGTTTGTACCTAGTTGTTTGTATGTTGTCCACCACCACCACCACCATATAATGAATTTCTTGGAGGAAGCAACTTTCTTTGTATTAGTGTTTCCTAGCGATCAACCTGAAATTCCTCATGTCAGTCATGAAAAAATTAGATTTTGAGAGACTTCTCACTTCAATCATCTTAGCTTTGAATGAACATCTGTTCTCTGAGGGGGATGCTTTATTTTAGTCTCTCATAGCTACCCATGGTTTTGTGCCATATCTCACCATGTCCCTGAAATATAGTACTACCTTAAACTATAATACAATTTCTTAATGATATCTTTTGTTCCTATCTTTCTTTAAAGTTCTTCATAGTTTACAGGTTTCATCCTGTTTATATCCACCATATGCCTTTCCATTATCCTCTCTATGGTTCCCATTTTGAATTGGAACATTTTGGAAAATTTTTATTCTATTTCATTTCCATACAGTACTTTTAAAAATGGGACTTTATCTCCATAGGAAGCTTAAGGTAATTAAAAAAAAATCTTCTATTTCCCAGAAGGCAATTCTCCTTGTTCTTATTCCTTTCTTCATCTCTGGGACCATCCTATTCATCTGTGGAGTCTGGCCCAGATATACATAATATTGGACAAAATTCTTTATCTAAAAGCTTATCATAATCCGAACAATTCATAATTTTTGTTATCTACTCGATCTTTCTTGTGCAATGGTCAAGAAAAAACTCTTGAGTGATTATAGATTAGGGAAATACATAATGTTCCAGGGCTTGCTGCAATTAGCACAATATTCTCTCTCGTTATCTTCATCTTTTGGCTCCCTGGCTTCCTTTAAGTCCCGGCTAAATCTCATTTACTGAGAATCTCATCTATCCCAAAGATGTATAAGAAAGATCTTCTGGAGAACCTCACCATCTACAGTTAACTCCTTTTCAGCCTAGACTCTCTCTTGGATTTCCTGTATCAATTATTCAGTTAACATGTTTGTTGTGCTTTTCTATCATAGAGGAGCAAAATAATCAGTTTGCTGGGATCAGTGTACAGTGCATTGGACCAAGAACTAGAAACACAAAGAAAGGTCAAAATAATTGTTCACATTTTAATGATGAAGACAACATATAAATAATTATGTACACACGAAATATATTCAGAGTAGATAGAAGATAATCTCAGAGAGAAAGGCACTAGTGATTGAGGCACAGGAAAGGTTATTGTAGGAAGTGGTATACTGAAAAACAAAGACTTCTAAGAATGGAAGGTAAAGAGGTAGAACATTGTATATGCAGGGAACAGCCAGTACAGGGGCAGAAATATGGAAGATTGAATGTCCTAATCAAGGAACACTTGGCAAACATACTCCTCTCTGTTTTAGACTTTGTTGAGAATCTGTCTGGGAAAGAGGCATCTGAGCATCTAATTCCTTAGTGTCCTGTTCTTGTTGTTCAGTCATTTTCAATTATGTCTGAATGTCAGTCAGATGACTTTTTGTGACCCCATTTAGGATCTTCTTTGCAAAGAAACTTGAATAGTTGTTCATTTCCTTCTTTAACTCATCTGACAGATGAGGTGAAATCATTTGCCAAAAGTCATTCAACTAGTTAATGTCTGAAGCTGGGTTTGAACTCAGAAGATAAATTATATAGACTCCAGGCCTTATGCATTATGCTCTTACCTAGTAACCCATTCAGTGGCCTTTATTCCAAAATAATAGTGTCTAAGATTTTTTTCATACCTTTGATATCATTCTCTCCTTCAGATATCTTTTGAAGTGATTCCTCATGACTTAAGGATAGTACCTCCAAAACAAAATTCTTATATATAATAATTGATCCATTCCAGCTATTTTCTCTATCTTTGTTCTTTCTGATGCCCTTTCTTCTTGTCATAAGCACATCTAGGACCACCATGCTAAAATCTGAATGTAATAATTTCCCTGTCCTTGAGCAAATCTGGTTTTTAAAAATAGACTGGCATAATAATTCTTACAATTTTTTCCCCATTTTTCTACTGTTCATTGTTATTTAGAAAAAAAATCCTCTTCAAATGTCCTTGAGATGATTTTGCCTAGTTAGATGATTTGCCAAGCTTTCTTTTAAGCTTATTTTCCACTGTTTCTCTTTGCTTCATGAAGCAATACTATTCCTAATCATCCATCATCTTCCTTTGTAAAATTTTACAAACAAGTTTATAATCTAATGTGGTGTTGCCTTTGGCAGCCATTTCTCTCTTCCTTTGGCAAGTAAATCCTATGATTGCTGAACAAGGTACTTTCTGGGATTTTTTGGTCTCCTTGTTGTGGCAATTAATTTATATTGGTTAAATGTCCATATGCAATCATGGGAAGTGAAATGGATTTCATTTCTGGTATTCCTTTCCTATTTTTGATTATCAAATACTCATTTACATTATTCACTTGGGAGATGTTCTTTTCTCATTCTTCTTCTTTTTTTTTTTTTTTTTTTTTACTTTTTTGCTAATTTAATCTTAGCTCTGATAAATTAGTGTTCTGGAGTCAGGTAGGTGGTGCAGTGGATAGAGCACCAGTCCTGAAGTCAGGAGAACCAGAGAGTTCAAATCTGATCTCAGAAACTTAACACTTCTTAGCTGTATGACTGTGGGCAAGTCAATTAACCCCAATTGCCTCAGCAAAAAAAAAAAAAAAATGTTCTGATTGTACAGAGATTGTACAGTCTGTACAGATCTGACTCGGGGATATATAAGATTTTAGATATTAAGTGTGGCATAGTGGTTAAAGAGCAAGCTGGTCTTGGGGCCAGGATTCCCATTTCTGACACATATTTGCTGTGTAACTTAGAGCAATTCACTTAACTACTCAATGATCTAGGCAACTCCCTAAGACAATTGTAGAGAAGGTATTAATCTTCATTGATAGTGAGAATTTCAGCCAATGAGACTGAAAAAACTAACCCCATTATTTCCTCCATTTTATAGTAAAAAAACACAGACTCAGAGAAATGAAGAAATTTATTTACTTTTACCTAAGCAATTAAGAAGTAATACAACCTGACCAGCAGGATGAATACAGAGAGGACTGGCGAGACTTACATAAACTGATGCTAAGTGAAATGAGCAGAACCAAGAGATCATTATATACCTCAACAACGATACTGTTTGAGGATGTATTCTGATGGAAGTGGATCTCTTCGATAAAGAGAGCTAATTCAGTTTCAATTGATCAAGGATGGACAGAAGCAGCTACACCCAAAGAAAATACACTGGAAAATGAATATAAATTGATGAATTTTTGTTTTTCTTCCCAGGTTATTTATACCTTCTGAATCCAATTCTCCCTGTGCAACAAGAAAACTGTTCGGTTCTGCACTCATATATTGTATCTAGGATACACTGTAACCTATTCAACATGTAAAGAACTGTTTGCCATCTGGGGGAGTGGGTGGAGGGAGGGAGAGGAAAAATCGGAACAGAAGTGAGTACAAGGGATAATGCTGTAAAAAAATTACCCTGGCATGGGTTCTGTCAATAAAAAGTTATTAAAAAAGAAGAAGAAGAAGAAGAAAAGAAGAAGAAGAAGAAGAAAAGAAGAAGAAGAAGAAGAAGAAGAAGAAGAAAGAAGAAGAAGAAGAAGAAGAAGAAGAAGAAGAAGAAGAAGAAGAAATACAACCTGAATCTCCTCCCTTTAGTTCCAGAGTGTTTTCTATTAGAATGATTCTAAATCTAGAATGATTGCCTTTTCATGATGCTAACTTAACAGAAACGAAAGACCTATGCATATCTTTATTGTTTAAAAAAAAAAAAAAAAAACCTCCAGAAAATAATTAGGGAGGGAGAACCTTTTGATAAATAGAGCACAGTGGATAGAATGCCAGCTCTGGAGTCAGGAGGATCTGAATTCAGATCTAAGCCTCCGACATTTAGCACTTCCTAGCTGTGTTACCCTGTGCAAGTCACTTGACACCAATTGCCTTTAAAAAAAAAAAAAGAGTGGAAAAAATTAGAAATGAAATTAATGAGTTTGATCTCCTTGAGGTTAGCCACCCTTTAATTTTGAGTCTTGCCATGTTTTCAACTAATTTGAAATCAAGACAATCTTGCAAATGTTTCAAATATAGCTTAAATGGTCTAACCACAGGACAACAGAGAATCCTAAGAACTAAATTGATTTTTTTTTCAAAAATTTAATAAAATTTAATATACATATATATTTTATATATAATATAATTTAATTTAAAATCAAAACACTATCTGAGCTAAAGGTTCTCCCAAGGGCAAACTCCAGGCAGGTCATTCAATTTTAAGGAATGAGGCAGAAGCAGAGAAGTAAGGGAAAAAGTAGGCTTTCTCTGCCCACACTTCTACCTTCCATTTACCATGACATACCTACCTCCTGACTCCTTCAGGCCCAGCCATGAGTAGTGGGCCAAATTTTTAGGACTGGGCATGCCTAGATTATCACAATTGACTGCTGGTTGATCTCTCTGCCTCATCTTTCCCCACCCCAATCTCTCCATCACTCAGCTGACTTCCTTAAGTACAGTTCTGACCAGGTCACTCCTTCCCCCCATCAATGAACTCTAGTAACTTCTTATTACCTCTAGGATCAAGTAGAAATTACTCTCTTGTCTTTCAAGACATTCATAACCTAATACTTTCCTATTTCTCTAGTTATACGCTTTACTTCATTCTATATTCTTGGCTATCCAATGACACTTAGCTATCCAGCAGAACATTGCTGCTCCTCCCACAAGACCCTCCATCTCTGGACTGAAAATTTCTCCTGGGTCTTCTCCATACCCTGCCTGAAATGCTTTCCATTCTCATCTTCACTTCCAAGCTTCCCTAAATTCCTTCAAGTCCCAGCTAAAGTTCCATCTACAAGAAGTCATTCCCAATCACTTCTTAATTTTAGTTGCCTTCCTTCTAAGATTATCTTTAATTTATCCTACCTGTAGCCTATCTGTACATAGTGTTTGCATATCATCTCCCCTACTAATCTATAATCTTGAGAGAAGGGACTATTTTTTGCCTTTCAAAAAAATCTGCAGTGCCCAGCACAGTTTGAACATCTAGTAGATGCTTAATTGTTGTTGTTTGTCCTTTATTCTTGAAGAGGACCATGGCATCAGGGGAGTGATGCCAGGAAATGCAAGTGAATTGGATTTGTGAGAGAGGACTTGAAAAATTACCCACCTCAACTACTTGTTGGTACTCTGACATTATAAGGCTTTTAAAGAGTTCTGTATAGTAAGTAGCTCAAATTTTATTGTTCCTGCTTTACAAATGAAGAAACTGGGACTTTTTTATTAAAGCTTTTTAATTTTCAAAAAGTATGCATAGATAATTTTTCAATATTAACCCTTGCAAAACCCTGAGTTCCAATTTTCCTCCCTTCTCCCTATCCCCTCCCCTAGATAGCAAGTATCCCAATATATGTTAAACATGATAAAAATATATGTTAAGTCCAATATATGCATACATATTTATACAATTATCTTGCAGAACAAGAAAATCAAAACAAAATGCAAAAAAAAAATGAGAAAGAAAATAAAATGAAAGCAAACAACAACAAAAAGAGTAAGAATGCTATATTGTATCCACACACACTGTGTTCCCACAGTCCTCTCTGGGCGTAGATAGCTCTCTTCATCACAAGGTCATTGGAACTGATCTGAATCGTCTCATTGTTGAGAAGTGCCACATCCATCAGAATTATCAAATAATCTTGATGTTGCCATGTACTTTGATCTCCTGATTCTGCTCACTTCACTGAGCATCAGTTCATGTACTTCTCTCCAGGTTTCTCTGAAATCATCCTGCTGGTCAGTCCTTATGGAACAATAATATTCCATAGCATTCATATACTACAACTTATTCAGCCATTTTCCAACTGATGGGCATCCACTCAAGGAAACTAATATCTTGAGAGGGTAAACTGACTTTAAAAAATTATACACTTTTTTTTTTTCCTTATGCACATCGGATGTGTTTTATTTGGGGGATGAGGCAAAGTAGTGAAAGAGAAATCAATGGATTTGGAGTTGGAGGACCTGGGTTCAAATCCAAATTGATTCTTAATAATTGTGTGACTTGTATAACAAACATGGAAATATATTTAAAAGAAAGTGAGCTGGTCATGTGGCCACTGTCCATCTCTGGCCACATAACCAGCTCACTTTCTTTTTTCTTCTCTTTTTTTTTTTTTTTTGGTAATTTGTTTAAATTACTAAAGCTTTTTTATTTTCAAAACATAGCATAGATAATTTTCAACATCCACCCTTGAAAAACCCTGTGTTCCAATTTTTCCCTCCCTTCCCTCTACCCTTTCCTCTAAATGACAAGTAACCAATATATATTAAAGATGTACAATTCTTCTATAAATATTTTCACAATTATCATGCTGCAAAAGAAAAATCAGATCAAAAAGGAAAAAAAATGAGAAAGAAAACAAAATGCAAGCAAACAACAACAAAAAGAATGAAAATACTATGTTGTGATTCACACTCAGTTCCCACAGTGCTCTCTTTGGGTGCACCTCCTTTTTCAATCAGCTTATGTGCCATCTCTCATAAACCACGGTCCTTTACCTATTTTGTATCATGAAACTCATCAAGGATCTATAAACCCCTTTCTCTAAATCATGTCTGACTATTTGAAGGAAGTGCTAAATTTCAGTGAAAAATTAGTGAAAATAAAATGTGGAAATAAGTGCCCCAAATCTATCTATTGGAGGGATACATGGATTCCTAATTAGGAACTCCTGATTTGGAAAAGCTTCCTTTATTCACTTAAAAGTTAATGCTTTCTCCATTCTCTCTCTCTCTCTCTCTCTCTCTCTCTCTCTCTCTCTCTCTCTCTGTATGTGTGTGTGTGTATGTAGTCTATGTCTACCTCAATCACTTTACCAAGAAGTAAAGATAGAGAAGAGAGTGAAAGAGACAGAGAGGGGATGTAGGAAGGGAAGAGAGGAGAAGAAAGGGAGGGAGAAAGACAGTGAGACAGAGAAACATAGAGAGAAAGATGCAGAATGATACCAGACTTGTGATTCCATCAGTGTAGGGAGCTCCTGTTGAAGAACTTGCCCTGTAGTGCAGATGAGCACCTTTTCTGCAGCATGCATGGAAGCTTGACATAGATCATTGGACTTAGACTCAGGAAAAAAAAAAGAAAGAAAGAAAGAAAAAGAAAAAAAAAAAAAAAAACGAGTTCAAATCTAGACTTAAACAGTTTCTGCCTATGTTACCTTGGACAAGTTACTTAACTCCTCTGTATCTGTTTTCTCAAATGTATTATAAAGGTGTTGAACTACATGGTCTCTGAGATCTCTTCCAGATCTAGATTTATGATCCCATGACTGCTCCAGGTCTCAGTTTTCCCATCTATAACATGGGAGGGTTGAGCTATTGACCTTTGAGGTTTCTTTTCAGCTCTGTGTCCAATGGAACTATCATCTCAAAGTTTCCTGGGGGCACATCTAGGTCACAGCATCACCTAGTGAAAGCTGGAAGAGATCTCAGTGGTTTTGAGTCTAGATGCCTCCTTTTATTGGTAAGGACACCAAGGTGAAGAAATTCATCTCAGATCACATTGATAGTAAGGAGAAGAGGTAGAAATTTTAACTCAGGGCTTCTGATTATAGCATCATTACTCTTTCCATTAAATTATGTGTAATATCTGGTAAATATTAAAGTACCACTAAAACAATGTCTTTTAAAAGTTCAGTTGCCTAATTGACTCATAACATCAATCTGTCAACAGTCACAGCACATAAATGACCTCCCTCTCCCTCGTTGGTCAAAATGTGCTAGATGAAATATAAACTCTAAAAAAAGATAGGAAGCTGCCTTCGAGGAGTTTCCATTCCAGAAGAGACCTTGACCTGTACTCTGAGGGCAGATCACCTGAAATAACAGTGGCTGTACAAACAGAGTTTGATTTAAAGGATGACCTGACTTGTGGCTACAGAGGCATTGTGTTTGTCCTGGAGAGAGATGAATAGCTTGGGCTCTGCCAGTAAGAGCAGAGGAGCCCCTTGCAATATTTCATACTTTGGTGAGGTCATGTTGCCCGAAGTCAGCTTCAGGGTTATAAATCTGTAGGCTCAAGGGCAAGCAGACAATTGCCCCTTTCAATGACTTCCTGGGTGGCTGCCCATTGCTGCTGCTGTGGGATCAAGGGTATCTTGAATCCTTTTCCCCCTGAGCCCTCCCAAAGCAGCCCATTTTTCATTCTGAGCAACTGCCATTGGAGATCCTGGGAATGAGAGTATTGGAAGTATCCCATCCTTGTCAACACTGCAATGTCAACTGACTAAGGAATCAGCTAGGATGTGTGGGCACAGTGGAAAGGGCTCTGACTTTGGAGCCAGAGGGTCTGGGATGCTATCTCAGCTCGGCTATTTACTTAGTAATAACAACAATAAAATATAAGCTTCTTTGTATGTTATCTCAGTTGAGTTTCATGCCAACCCTGTAAGGGATAGATGCTATCTGAGTTCCTTAGGAAAGCATCATGGGACACAGTGCCATAAGTCATTTGGTCTACCTTCCCCATTTTAGGGAAGAAAACTGAGGCACTTTACCCAAAATTACATAGCTAGTAAATATCAGAGACTGGATTCGATCTTGCCTTCCTTAATCCAAATGTAATATTTGCCCCTTTGTTCCATTCTGCCCCTTGTTAATCTTAACCTACCTACATGTGTGATCTTAGATGCTTCACTTAGATCTTAGATCTTAGATGCTCACTTCTCTGATAATCCATTTCTTCATGAAATGAGAGCCCAGCAATCTCACAAATATATACCAAGTTCATATCTACGATTTGAAGTATGCAGTCTCCTGCCCTTTAGATCTTGAGTACTACAAGATATTGGTTCATTATCCTGGACAAGGATTTGTGCATAAAAGGTGCCTAATTTGTTGAACTGACCTGGAGTCAGGAAGACTCACCTGCCTGAGTTCAAATACAACCTCAGACACTGTGTGACCTTGGACAAATCACTTAATCCTGTTTGTCTCAATGTTCTCATCTGTAAAATGAGCTGGAGAAGGAAATGGCAAACCACTTCAGTGTCTTTACCAAGAAAACCCCAAATGGAATCACAGAGAATTGGACACAATGGAAAAATGACTAAGCAAGAACAAAATTATTTAACTGAATTGAATTAAATTAAATTAAGGTTCCATGAGAATCTCACTGTGAAACTAGTTACATAGTAGATTAAATGCCAGACTAGGAATGGAGATCAAATACCCTGTCAAATACATACCAGCTGTGTGACTCTGTATAAGCCACCAAATTCTCTGAATCCACATTTTCTTCATCTGTAAAATGGAGATTGTAATAAACATATAAGTGTTTTGCAAACCTTGAAGTATTATCTAAATGGTAGCTATCCTTTATAAGGTTAATAGGCTTGATACCATGCTCTTGAACAGTTTGAAAACAGAACTCACAAGCATCACTTAGGGAATATGCTATAATGAAAACACCACTGAGCTTATAGTTTATTAACATTTATTAAGCACCTCCTGTGTGTCCAGGCCCTGTGTTAAGTACTGAAAATACAAAAAGAGGCAAAAGGCATTCCCTGCCTTCAAGGATTTTACTAGCTATGTGACTCTGCACAAATCACTTCATATGGTTTACCTCAGTTTCCTCATCTATAAAATGAGCTGGAGAAGGAAAAAGTAAACCACTCCAGGGTCTTTGCCAAGAAAACTTCAAATGTTTCTTCCTGAGTTATTTTTACCTTCTGAATCCAATTCTCCCTATGCAGCGGGAGAACTGTTCGGTTCTGCAAATGTGTATTGTATCTAGGATATACTGCAACATATTTAACATATATGGGACTGCTTGCCATCTTGGGGGGGGGGGGAGAGGGAGGGAGGGGAAAAAACGAAACATAAGTGATTGCAAGGGATAATGCTGTGTAAAAATTATCCTGGCATGGATTCTGTCAATACAAAGTTATTATTAAATTAAATTAAATTAAAAAAAAAAAAGAAAAAAAAGAAAACTTCAAATGGAGTCAAGGAGAGTAATGGGGAAAGCAACAAACAAACATATGTACAAATAAGCTCTGTACAGTATAAAAAGGAAATAAATGAGAGGGAAGGCATTATGAATGAGCATTATGAATAAGGCCTTTTATTCTCAAAACATACACATGGATAATTTTCTTTTTTTTTTAATTTTTATTTAATGATTACTTTATATTGACAACATTATCCCTTGCACTCGTTTCTTTTCCGATTTTTTCCCCTCCCTCCCTCCACCTCCTCCCCTAGATGGCAAGCAGTCCTTTATATGTTGGATATGTTGCAGTATATCCTAGATACAATATATGTTTGCAGAACCGAACAGTTCTCTTGTTGCACAGGGAGAATTGGATTCAGAAGGTATAAATAACCCGGGAAGAAAAACAAAAATGCAGATAGTTCACATTCGTTTCCCAGTGTTCTTTCTTTGGGTGTAGCTGCTTTTGTCCGTCATTTATCAATTGAAACTCAGGTCTCTTTGTCAAAGAAATCCACTTCCATCAAAATATGTCCTCATACAATATCGTTGTCGAAGTGTATAATGATCTCCTGGTTCTGCTCATTTCACTTAGCATCAGTTCATGTAAGTCTCGCCAGTCCTCTCTGTATTCATCCTGCTGGTCATTTCTTACAGAACAATAATATCACATGGATAATTTTCAACATTCATCATTACAAAATCTTGTGTTCTAAATGTTTCCTTTCCTTTCCCTCACCCTCTCCCCTAGATGGCAAGCAATCCAATATATGTTAAACATGTGCAATTCTTCTATACATACTTCCACAAATATCATGCTGCACGAGAAAAATAAGATCAAAAAGGGAAAAAATGAGAAAGAAAACAAAATGTAAGCAAACAATGACAAAAAGAATGAAAATACCATGTTGTGATCCATTCTCAATTCCCACAGTTCTCTCTCTGGGGTGAGATGGCTCTCATCAAAATAACTGGAGCTAGTCTGAATCATTGCTATTTTGAAGTGAGCCACATCCATCAGAATTGATCATCATATAATCTTGCTGTAGCTGTGTATAATGACTAGATTGAAATCTTAATGCTATTACTTTGTTCCTGTATGATCACAGACAAGTCATTTTACTTCTTTGACATTCAGTTTCATGTCTATAAAATGGAGGTTATAATAATTGCACTAACAATCTCACAGACTGTTGGGAGGAAAGGAGTTGGTAATCCTTCAAATTCTAGAGAAATGTAAGCTATAAAATTTATCATTAGCCTTTATGATGACACAGGCCCCTTGCTTTATGTCAAAATTAATCCCCACAAGCCTTGAATAATGGAATTCTTTGGCATCAAAAATATGTAGTTATAAACTGACATTTAAAAGTATCTCTGACTTCCCCAATAGATCTTCCTCAAAGGATTGTAGCAACAATTTCCAGGAGAAGAAAAGCAGATGTTTAATGACCGTATGAAAGATTGCTCCAAATCACTAATAAGAAGAGAAAGGCAAATGTAAACACTTCTGAGGTTTCACCTCACATCCATAAAACTAGCAAAGATGATAAAAGATGGAAATAGCGAATGATAGAAGGATTTGGGGAAGAAAGGAACCCTAACACATTATTGGTAAATCTGTAAATTGATATAATCAATGGGAAATTGTGACAGAAAGGTGACTAAATTTGACCAAGGAAATCCCACTACTGGGTATTAACTCCATGGATGTTTAAAGACAGAGGGAAAGGTCCCCTATTAACTAAGAGACTGAGAGTATTGACCAGAAACCAAATAGAAGAGAGAAGTCACTGAAGAAATTTCTAAACAATTTAAATACAAATGTATTTACATATTATGCAGCATTAAAATTAGGAATATGAGGAAATCAAAGAAATTTGGAGAATTATATGAATTGATGCAAAATGAAATAAGTAGATAATGGAAAGCAATGCATGTAAATGGTTAGAGTATTGACCTTATATTTAAGAAAATGAGTTCAAATCTTGACTTGGACACTTACTGGCTATATAACTCTGGGCACATTACTTAACTTAAGTGTGCCTCAGTTTTCTCATCTGTAAAATGTAGATAGTAATAATCCCTATCACTAAATGAGATAACATAGTGCTTTATAACCTTTAATGTGCTATATAATTGTTTAGAATTTAGGTCATGACAACTAGCAATGACCACAGAGGCTCATAGAATGATAGATTTTGAGCTGAAAGAGACATTAAAGACCATCTCATTTTAGAAATGAAAAACCAACTTTCTCTGTTAACCCCCTTGTTTGCTGAGGTAGCCATGCTTATGTCACATTCCTTAAATAGATTGATTAGTTTTGCAGAAAGTTTTTCTTTTTTGTTATGAAGGATGGTTTTCTCAGAAATGGTAAGGAGATAAATACAGAGAAAATTTATGTGATGTAAAACAATAAAAGATATCAATAAAAATTATATTTTAAAAATGAATTATCTGTGGTCTCTCCCCACCTCTTCTACTTTTTTTTCTTTGAATATGGAAATATTGGTGTTCATTGATGTTTGTCAAGTGAATAATATTTTTTTTAAAGTGATGAATAAATGCTCACTTCTATGTACATATGCAAATTATGCAAATGCATAAACATCCCTTGGGTGTTATTTATTTAACATTTAGAAATTTTTAGTTATGTAACTTCAGCAATAGAGTAATCATTGTTAAATATTGTCTCCTCTATGCTCCTGTTATAATTGTGAGAGTGTGCATGTAGATGCAAAAATCTTGGACTATACTATTGTAGCTATTTTGATACTCTTATGAAACCATTTGTCAGCATTTAAATATGTCTTCAAAGTCTGGAGAGGCTGGATTAAAGTAGATGAAAATAAATCATCACAGTAAAAATAAAATCAAGAAACTCTTCAGGCATCTGACCAATGCTGAACCAATCATGGCTTTCAATGATGGATGATGAAACTTATCTCCCACCTCTTGGCAGAGAGATGATGGACTAAGCGTGCAGAATGGGATATATATTTTCAGAAATAGCAATGTGTTGCCTTCTATTACCCAACTATATTGGTTACAGAGAGAGCTTCTTGATGAGGAGAGAGTGTAGCTGTTGGATAATGAGAGAGATGAGACAGACAGACACACACACACACAGAAGGACAGAAAGAGGAAATGAAAGGAAAGAAAAAAAGAGAGAAAAGGAGAGAAGAGAAGAGAAGAAAAAAAGGAGAGGAGAGGAGAGGAGAAGAGAGGAGAGGTGAGGAGAGGAGAGGAAAGGAGAGGAGATGAGAGGAGAGGGAGAGAAGAGAGAGGGAGAGAGAAAAAAGAGAGAGAGAATTAAGAAAAAAGAATTGATGAAAGATTTGAAAACACACAAGAAAAAAGACAACTATCAAAATAGTCTTATTACTCTTCTCTCCTCTAGTTCCATTTTCTATCTCCTTTTGTATGTTGTCTCTCCTTTTAGATTGTAAGCTCACTGCCAACAAAGACTGTCTTTCTTTGTATTAATTATGCCGCCTGTGCTTGGCACAGTGCCTAACACATTGTAAGCACTTAATGAATGTTTATTGGATTTGATGTAAAATTTAATATACACAGAAAAAAAAAAAAGAAATCATATTAAAGAAGTTTGCAATTTCTTAGATGACCTTTTTTCTGTTTTTCTTTGTATATCAAAATGTTTATCTGTTGATTTTTCCTAAATTCATAAAAAATATTACACGAAAGTATTTCTTATAAGAATATTATTTTTTTATGTTTGCAGCAACTCTTTTTATAGTAGCAAAAAACTGGAAATTGACTGGATCCCCATCAGTTGGGAAATGGCTAATTAAGTCATAGTATATGAATGTAATGGAATATTATTGTTCTATAAGAAATGATGAATGCAGGCTGATTTCAGAAAAGCCTGGAAAGACTTACATGAACTGATGCTGAGTGAAATGAGCAGAACTAACAGAATACTGTACACAGTAATAAAAAGATTATGTGATGATACCTGGGATAGACTTGCCTCTTTTCAACAATGAGGTGATTTGAGATAATTACAATAGACTTGTGATGAAAAGTGCCCTCCACATCCAGAGAGAAAACTGTGGATAGTGAATATGGATGGATCAAAGCATATTATTTTCACTTGTTTTGATATTGTTGATTGTATAGAGATTTTTATATTCTCATTTTTTTTTGCCCTTTTAATCTGATTTTTTTTTGCACAGTATGACAAATATGAAATATATTTAAAAGAATTGCACATGTTTAACCTATATCAGATTATTTGCTGTCTTGAAAAGAAAAAGAAGAATACAGGATTTTTCAAAAGTCAAAAACTATCTTTGCATGTATTTGGAAAAATAAAATACTATTTTTTTTAAAAGAATAATATTTTTAAAATGATGTTCTGAGGAAAAATCTTGGAGCCCTTCCTTAAGTATAGTAGTATCATTGACAGTCTTATTCTTTACATAAATCCTATTGGCCAAAATTTAATCATCCTTCAAGTTCTGATTTGTTTAGTCTCTTTAGTCTCAAGGTCTTAGACCTTGTTTTTCAAACTGCTATTCATCTATACCTTCTACTATACCACTTACCACATAATCTTCAGCACTAAAGCCCTAGAACACTAGTATTGATTTCATATGTCTTGTACTTGCCTCTTTAAGAATATTGTAAACTCCCTGAAAATAGGACTATATCATCTGTTTTTCTTGTATATTGTGAGTGTACCAAAAGGAATCAAGGAAGACCCTTTTTCATTTATTCAAAGATTTGTGCAGGCTGATTCTTTTTAAGAGTGACTATTGGGGCTGCAACAAAAAGAGACAGATAAAAGGTAACATCATATGGATCAGCAACAAATATGATGGGAGAGGGGAAGATAGGCAGATAGACATAAAGACAGAGTGAGAGAAACAGAGGCAGAAGCAAGGAAAGAAGGGAAAAAAGAAAGAAGAGGAGTGGGAGAGAGATTAATATACCAGGGAACCACATGCAATAAAACACAGAACCATGTATAGATTGGTAAATCTCTCTCTATCCTACCTTTCGATGCTACTGGGAGTGGTGCAGACTGCAAATCTCAGTAGGAAAAGGAAAGTCTTCTTCTGAATAGCCACATTAGATAATACTATAAATTCAAAGAAATGTATTGGTCCCTCCAGGAATGGGGCCATTTTCTCAACTGGTCATGGACTCACATATTCAAGTGAACAATTAAAACTTTTTTTTTTTTTTTGGTAGAATGTCTTGTTAGCTTGAGTATTTGCAGGGGAGGTGGAAGTGCTTTTGGAAGAAAGCAAAATGAGCCAGATCCTAATATTCCTAAGTTTCCCTGAGCGGGGTACAAACTAGAGAAATTTCTGTGAGAGACAAGTTAGATACTAGTTCTTCCATTGTTCATGAGTCATGAGCTGGAAAGATTTTTTTTTGTTGTTGTTGTTGTTTGTTAGTTTTGATTGTTGTCAGTTTTGCTGTTTTTCGATGACAGCCTTAAAATTGAACCCAAATTTTACCTTGGACAAATTTGACTAGGATAGAACTGTGTGTATGGTAGATGCTCAATAAATGTTCATTGATTGGTTGGCTGATGAATAGTCCTCATACTGCTCATGTTCATAAATGGTCTGAGAGATCATAACTAAGAAAGGATGTAGGGGCAGCTAGGTGGTACAGTGGATAGAGTACCAACCCTGAAGTCAGAAGGACTTGACTTTAAATCTGGCCTCAGACACTTAACACTTCTTAGCTGTGTGACCCTAGGCAAGTCATTTAACCCCAATTGTCAGAAAGAAAGAAAGAAAGAAAGAAAAAAAGAAAGAAAGAAAGAAAGAAAGAAAGAAAGAAAGAAAGAAAGAAAGAAAGAAAGAAAGAAAGAAAGAAAGAAAGAAAAAGAAAAAGAGAGGGAGGAAGGGAGGAAAGAAGGAGGAAGGAAGAAGGAAGAAAGAAAGAAAGAAAGAAAGAAAGAAAGAAAGAAGAAAGAAAGAAAGAAAGAAAGAAAGAAAGAAAGAAAGAAAGAAAGAAAGAAAGAATGTAGATAGTGGTCTTTACCATTAGAGTACCAACCCTGAAGTCAGGAGGACTTGACTTCAAATCTGGCCTCAGACACTTAACACTTCTTAGCTGTGTGACCTAGGCAAGTCATTTAACCCCAATTGCAAGAAAGAAAGGAAGAAAGAAAGAAAGAAAGAAAGAAAGAAAGAAAGAAAGAAAGAAAGAAAGAAAGAAAGAAAGAAAGAAAGAAAGAAAGAAAGAAAGAAAGAGAATATAATGGTCTTTACCATTCTACTTATAATTTTCTTTCTTTCTTTTTGTTAGGTAGAAGATATTTATTTGACAATGAGGGCAAGCTTGGTAGCACAGTAGATACAACTCCACTTTTGGAATCAGGAAGACTCATCTTCATGAGTTCAAATCTGGCTTTAGACACCTGTTAGCTGTGTGACCCCAGGCAAGTTACCTAACACTGTCTGCCTCAGTTTCCTCATTTATTAAATGAACTAGAGAAGGAAATGGCAAAGCACTTCAGTATCTTTGCCAAGAAAAACCCAAATAAGGTCACAATTTGTCAAACACAACTAAAGCAAGTGAAAACATGCATAAGAGGTATCAATATTTTACAAACATTGTCTCATTTCATCCTATGAAGTATAAACTATTAAGATTTTGTATCCCCATTTTACAGATGAGTAAATTGAGCAATAGAGAGGTGAAGCTACATGCCCATAGTCACTCTACTACTAATGATGAAAGGAAGGTACAAACCCAAGTATGTCTTGGCTGAGAGTTATAATTGTTTCTATTACTGAGATTCTAGAGTGCATGCCAGGTATATACAATACTCAAAATTCTGTTTTTCACAGTAAGTTGATAACCAAGTCGGACCAAAGATTAAGAGAAATTAAAACTTCACAAATCTGTAGAATTATTACAAACACATCTGTGTGTTTTTTGTTTGTTTGTTTTTTATAACTGTATAACTGAATCTATCCTAGGAACATTTCACCCCATCTCTTATAACTTCTTCCCTTGCTAAGAAATGTGTTTATTTACTCCCAAAAACTCCTTGGTATCTCTTGAAAGCTATTCTTACTGCTTTGCAATTTTTCCCATTCAAAACTGGAAAATTGAATTCCTTGGTGCTGTCTTTATGATTTTCAATGATCCTCTCAAGATGCAAGTACAGAGGGGGCAGATAGGTGGTGCTGTAAGCAAGTCACTTATTCCTCATTGTCTTTTCAAAAGGGGGTAAGGGCAAGGTGAGGCAGCTAGTTGGTATAATGGATAGAAGAACATCAGCCTTGAAATCAGGAGGACCTGAGTTCAAACCTGACCTCAGACAATTAACATTTCTTGGCTGGGTGACCCTGGGCAAGTCACTTAACCCCAATTGTTTCAGTAAAAAAAATAAATAAATAAAAGTATAAAAAAGCTCTGTACCATTATAGAAAGTGCATTATGAATCTATTATATAACTGAGCTCATTGAAATGACAAGAACCTTGGCCTCAGACAATTAACACTTCTTGGCTGGGTGACTCTGGGCAAGTCACTTAAGTATAAGTATAAAAAAGCTCTGTACCATTACAGAAAGTGCATTATGAATCTATTATATAACTGAGCTCATTGAAATGACAAGAACCTTTGCATCATAGGAGGATTTTTTCATATTTTCAGAGCTGAAAAGGCTCTCAGATTTCATGCCATCCAAACCCCTCATTTTATCGATGACTAGCAAGGATGGATGTGAGCAGGGAAGGAAAGATGGTAAGATTTGGAAACAACAAGAGCTGAATTCAAATCTCACCTCTGACATTTAACTAACTTTGTGACCATAGACTAGCAATTCCATTTTGGAAGCTCAATTTCCTCACCTAGACATACTATTTCCCATGATCCCTACGCTACAAAGTTTTGTTAGGTTCCAGTAAGATAATATATGGTTTTCTTTGCAAACCAGCATCCCAGAATATCAAGGTAGGAAGGAACCCCTGGAGGGGGTGACATGATCAGATGTGTCATTTAGAATGACCAGTTTGACAGCTGAGTAGAAGATGGACTAGAATGAGGAAAAACTTGAGCCAGAGAGAACAACCACTTGGCTTGTGATGAGTGATTAGAGCTTGCAGCAAAATATTGATAATGTCCAAGCAGAGAAAGGTATATATTCAAGAGGTCTTAGGAAGGCTCAAAATAACCTTTAATATTTAATCATAAAGATTCCATAAAAAGAGAGGAAAAAAAATTCTAGTAACCAAGGGAGATGTTACCTTTTACTGTATGTGTTCTGTCAGGTTCCTTTTGCCAGATGTGTTCTCTGAGGTTGAGCTCACTTTCCTATAGAGTCTGTAGGAGAGCGGGGTGACAGATTTGGAAGGAGGACAGATTGTACCAACTAGTCTTGTTATACGATTTCAGTAAATACTTGTCTCTGAAAACAAATTATCTGCCTAATTGATATCAGCTGATAATAAGGAAAACACACTGGTAGGGCTTTGTGAACATTAAAATAGATATCCTCAGCTCTTTAGGATTGCTTCTAGAATGCTAAGGGGATAAATAGTAGCCTCTCTGGATATCTGCTAATGAAATTTGGGGTTGACTGAACCCCAAAACCTGTGATATACTTTTTAATACCTCTTTTGACAAAGATGAATCACAGAGGTAGATGGGATTTCAGTGGTCCACATATGATATCATAGCATCATAGATTAAAATTAAGAGAAATCTCAGAGGTCATCTAATCCAGGGCTTCTTAAATTTTTTTTTCTGTTTGGAACTCCCTTTTACCTGAGAAATTTTTATGTGACCCCAGGTATAAACATTTATTGACAATAAATCATAATTTCACACACAACCCTTATTCTGTGATGACCTCCATTTGTGGTTGTGAGGCACAATTTGACCTAATCAACTCTTTAATTTTAGAAAGGAACAAACTGAGGCCCAGAAGTGACTTACTTGGTGTCACGCAGATAAGATTATAGGACCATAGATTTAGAATCATAAGGGACATTAGAAGCCATCCAACCCAACTCTCCCATTTTATAGCTAAATAAACTTGGCACTAAGGCCTAGATACTTAAATCTCAAAATCACACAGGTAGTTTTATAAATTCATGAACCTAAAATTCATGAAAGAGAAGTAAAGATCATCTATCCCAAATCTCTCATTTCACACTTGAGAGAAGTGATGCCCCAGGAGATCAAATGTATTGCCCATAGTCAAACAGGTAGCAAGTGACAGTTTAGATTTGAACTCAAGCCCTCTCACTCAAAATCTGAATGCACCATACACTTGTAGTGTATGCCATAGAGAGAACTCTTCTTTATATATTGCTTGGACCACATGGTCTCTAGATTTCCTTCCAATACTAAAGTTCTGTGGTTCTCTTTACTTCTTTCATTCTACTAACCATTGCGGGTGGGAAGTAGGGATTGGGAATATTAATGGAAAAACTAACCTTAAAATGAGGGCTTTCGTTCCATTTTTTGATTACTCAACACTTTGCTCAGGGCACTATGAACTGGATTATCTGTCCCCTAAGAGATTTTGACACCATCAGACCGGTCCCACACCCTCTGCTCCGTCAGATCCCCTTTCCAGTCCTGAAACAAGAGCAGGTCCGGCCCTCCCTTGGGCTGACCTTCACACAAGTCTATTATTGTACCCTGTGTTTACTTACATTCTTTCTGCGGTTTGTGATGGGGAGATTTGGTCAAAGAAATTGGTTGCTGAGGGTAATGGGGGAAAAGTGAAAAGGGGCACTTTAGATGGGAGTTCCCAGCTTGGGACAGAGAAAGCCTAGCTGGTAAGCAGCATGCACAGACCTGTGGATAGGACTGAGTGTTTATTTTGGGGGGGAGGGGAGGTGGATTTAGTTTTCAGAAAGAAAGTTTATACAGCTTGGGAGAATTATATGAAAGGAAATGAAATCTCCAGCATTTACAGTTTATAGTCCTTCTCTTCTTTTTGCATCTCTTCTCTAAGCACAGTTATGAAAACGGAAAGGTTTGTCCCCTTCCATCACCACCCCCCCTCCTGCCTGGGGCCTCTCCAGAACTGGCCCTTGTCCTCCTCTCCCCCACATACTCACACCTACAGCACTGCAGCTGGTGTTGCAAACAGCTGGGTGTTGTTGAGCAAGAGAGTCTTGCTGTTATGAGGGCTCCCCAGGGGAGGATGAACGTGAGCAGGGTTCATAAGAATGAGATTGAGTCTTTTAAGACTGCCCGCTGCTGGATGGGAGTCTGGTCGGGAGGAATAGTGGCCACCAGCCAGGAAACTGGGGTGCTGGTCCCATCTTCCACCACCTTGCTATGTGTATGGCTTGGGCCAAGGTCATAGGTTCAG
Source organism: Antechinus flavipes (assembly GCF_016432865.1). Taxonomy (NCBI): domain Eukaryota; kingdom Metazoa; phylum Chordata; class Mammalia; order Dasyuromorphia; family Dasyuridae; genus Antechinus; species Antechinus flavipes. The sequence goes on from NC_067398.1 coordinate 700,000,539, forward strand.
AGCTTGAAAAGATCTCTCAGGCCAGGCCAGACCTGCCACAAGCTACAAATGATGATCATAGTTGACATTCATTGATGCACTTACTACCTCATTTGAGCCTCACAATAAACCTGTGAAGTAGGTGCTTTTGGAGTTATGAGACCCCAGGATCATGGGAATCATGATCGATTATAGATCTAGAACTAGGAAGGTTATTCTTAAAGGGCAGTGGCTCCAAATTTCCATTTTACAGATCAGGAAACTGATCCAGAGCAATTAAGAGAGTGATTAAGAAATGCAGAAATTAGCTGTACCAAGATCCAAACTCAAGTGCCCTTTCTTCAAATCTAAGATCTTTGCCATTGTGCTACACTGCATACAAATAATGTTACATTCCCTCCATGAGTATCATCGCGCATGGTCTTCGTAAACAAAGGGGTATCTCTAGGGGCATTCTGGTAGATGTCTAATAACCAGCTTTCTAAAAATGCATGACATACATTTACCTTTTATATGCATTATGAACATTTTTTTCTCCATCACTTTGTCAAGTCCAGACAATCAACAAAATAATAAGTCAAGCTCTGATTTGTGGTGTTTTCTGAGATAGAAATTCTGCCCCTGGAAATTTAACAATCTCCTTTCTGGACTCTGAAAGAGCTTCAGGCACTTAATAAATGATTTTTTTTCTTCCTTCTTCCCTTCATCCATCCATTCTTTCTCTTCTTCCTTTTTTCTTTCCTTTGTTTCTTCTTTTTCTTCCTCCCTCCCTTCTTCTATCCTTTCTTTCTTTCTTTTCTTCCTCCTTTCCATTCTTTCTTTTCTTCCTCCCTCACTTCTTACTTCTTCCCTTTTTCCTTGCTTCCTCCCTTCCTACGTCCCTTTTTACTTCTTTCTTTCCTTCCTCCCTCCCTTCCTTCCTTTCTTCCTCTCTCCCATTTTATTTTTTTTTTTCTTCCTTCTTCAAACCCACCAACTCCCAGAGATTCCATCAGATCCTAGGCACTCTTCAAATCTGTCATATACACCATGATCACAGGCAGATATCTGAGGATAAAATTCAAATCCATGTCTTTTGATTCCATGTCTGATTCTCTACCCACTAAATTACAATACTCTAGCCACTACAATTACTAAGTTACTTGAATGAACACAAAATTAAGTGGACACAGGTTAAAGAGAGATAGACTTGGTGGAAAATTCCTATTGAAGCTAAAAATCCTAACCTTAGCCTATTGCCACCCCAAAAGGGAGAAGTCACAAGAAAGCCGGTAAAGCATGAGATAATTCCTTAGGATTTTGTCCAAATAGAAAGGATTCCCATTTAGCAATAAGCTGTCATTTCAAACAATTTCAGGCATGTGGGAATGCAATTTCATTTCACCCTCTTTAACAAGAAAAAAAAAAGTGTTGTTGATTCCTATTGGATTTCTACAGCTCAGTCATATACCCCTTATATACCCCCTCACCATGTACAACGTACCCCCACCAAAATAATAAAGGAAAATAGTTAAAAGCAGCTCATTCAGGCAGTGCTCCTAACAACATATACAATATTTCACATCCCGAACCTCCCAACTCTCTACCAGGAGGGGTACATGTCTCACCAGTTATAACCAAGAACAATAATGTCCATTGTTGTTTGGCTCATGGGGTGGGAAGAGGGGATAAGCATTTACCAAAGGCCTACTACATGAGAAGCACTGTGTACTTTACAAATCATTATCCCATTTGTTCTCACAATAACTCTATGAGATAGGTGTTATTAATCAATCTTACAATTGAGAGGAAACTGAGGCAGACAGAAGTGAGGTGATTGATCCAGGGTCACACAATTTACAAGTGTATGGAACTAGATTTCAACTTAGGTTTCCCTGATTGTTACTTTTGGGGGGAGGGGTGCAAACAATTGGAGTTTAATGACTTATCTAGGATCATACAGCTAGGAAGTGGTAAGTGTCTGAAACTGGAATTGAACTTGGATCCTTCTGTGCTCTATCTACTTGCCCACTTGACTCCATTATTATTAGATTGTAAGCTCCTTTAGGACATTCACTCTCTTTTACTTCTCTTTTTATCCCTAGCACTTAACACAGTGGCTGGCATATAGTATGAGCTTAAATATATATTGATTGATTATCAATCTAATTGATTATCAACCTAGCTTTGTAATGCTGTTATACAGCATTATTATACAATAACAAATATACATATATGTGTGTGTGTATGTGTGTGTGTGTAGTGCTCCAAATTCTGCCAAATAATTATCTGCATAACTGATACAATTTCTACAGCTTCCTTGGTTTGTGCTGCCCCATTCATAAAAGGAGATAGAGGTGGGCACTAGGGTCATACTAGATAACCTTTAAGGTCCCTTATAAGTCTAAAATTCTATGATTCTAGGAGATATTTGCTTGACTTCTCTGATAGGGGTGTGGGGGTGAAATGTGGCTTACTTAAGGAAGGTTTTAGTGGGGAGACAAATACCCTAACTCCAAATGAAGACTCACTTAGATTCACTACTTGTGAATTCTATGATAGCTGCCCGTAAATACGGCAAAGACTGACAGAAGTGAACAGTGGAACTGGGGAAAAAAAAAAAACCAAAGAAAAATGTTCCCCCAAGAGAATATTATACCCAACAACAGATTATGAAATGATCACTCTGATGGATGTGAGTCTTTTCAATAATATAATTCAGGACAATTTCAATAGATGTAATGAATGGAGCCATTCTCATCCTGAAGAGGGCTGTGGGAATTGAGTGTGAATCACAACATTTTCACCTTTTTTTGTTGTTATTTGCTTGCTTTTTTTTTCCTTTTTGCCTTTTTGATTTGATTTTTCTTGTGCAGCATGAAAAATGTGGAAATGTTTAGAAGACTTGCACACGTTTAACCTATATTGGATCACTTACTGTCTAGGAGAGGGATGGGGGGGGGGGGGAGAAAAATTTCGAACACAAGGTTTTGCAAGGATGAATGTTAAAAACCATCCTTGCACCTATTTTGAAAGTAGAAGGCTATTATTAAAAAAAAGAAACAAACAAAGAAAGAAAAAGAAAAATGTTCCCAAGATTTTCATCATAATAGATACTCTCAGGATTCCTTGCTGGGAGCCATACCATTTCATCAAGTTCTATAGCCCTGCAAAGTTAAACCCATGTCAGTAGAGTTCCATAGCAGAAATAGTGCTATTTGTGGAAACAGAACAATCAAGGTTCATTTTCCACTTCTAACACTCACTGATTGTGCAAGTCGCTTCACCTGATGATGAGCCTTAGTTTCCTCATTTGTAAAATAGATTTAGCAATATTTACGTGAAAGGACCATTAATGGGGCTTAAAGGATCCACAGAGCTTAAAGCATGACGAACATGATCATTGAATCTAGAAATTCAGAGAATTCATCTAGAAATGCAGAGGTTTCTAAATCAACTCTCTTTTATTTTACAGATAAGAAAAGACTCAGAGTTCCAAAGTCATATGGGCAGTGTCCTCTGCTTCCAAACCTAAGGCTGTTCCACTTGAACTATTCTATTTTTTTTTAAGTTTTCAACATATACTTTTATAAAATTTTGATTTCCATTATTTTCACCCTCTTTCCTCCCTCTCCCTAAGACAGTAATCAATTCCAATATACATTATACATGTACAATCATATTAAATGTATTTCCACATTGATCATGTTGTGAAAAAAGAATCAGAACAAAAAGAAAAAAAAAAAAAAACTACGAGAAAGAAAAAAAGTGAAAATATTATACTTCAAATCTGTATTCAGAATACATCGCTTTTTCTCTCGATGTGAATAGTTACTTTCCATCATGTGTCTTTTGGAATTGTCTTGGATCATTGTAGTCTGAAAAGAGCAAAGTCTATCAAAATTGGTCATTGAAAAATATTGCTGTTACTGTGCACAATTGAACTATTCATTTTTAGCATTATTCATAGGTACTCATTTCATAGGTACTTGTCCATAACAGTTACTAAGAATGAGAAGTTGTCATAGGTTTTAGTTACTGTATTTAAGTGTTCACATTGCAATTTTCAGGCTGACAGCTGTCAGATGTGCTGACCTCAGTTATTTAGCAGCTATAGTCATGATTTCCAATAGGGTTCCAAAGGCAGTTACAAGGGTCCTGCCTCACTTAACATCTGCCCCAAATTCAGCACTGTTGTCAGTATTCATCTGCATGGGGGAAGAGAAGCTGGTTCTTTAGTGATGAGAACAGGTAAAAATCCAGACAACTTTTTCATTGAAAAGACCTTGCCTTAGATATGTAAGATCCCCAACATAATCCAAACACTTCCTCATGGATCAGATGGAGCGCCCTTTCCAGTCACCAATCAGCCTAGTCCTGGAGTTATTTCTGGTGACTTGGTGGAAGGATAGTTGGTATCCCGCCAGTAATTACACCCACTGTCTGAACATGAAACCAATCAAAGCATTTCAACATCATGAGACTGAGGTAGTGAGGGCAGGAATAAGGATAGAGTAAACCATCCCAAAATAAAATTTACAATTCCCAGTGATTTAGTGTTTAAAACCAGGGAAATGGTAAACAGGCTGATTGGTTTGGACTTGCCCAGGTAGCCTCTGCATAACCTCAGCATGATGATGGAATCCTACTACAATGATTTTTCTGTAACAAGGAAGCCACATTATGGAGAGCAAAAGCAGGACTGGGGGAAATCAGGTTCTAGACACAAAATTGTCACTTATTGACTGTAGGCCTGCCATGGAGTAGGAACTAAATCAATTCTTATTTTCTTCTGTCTGGTCCTCTATTTCTTACTTTGTCAAATGAAAAGATCCAGCTGGATAGTTTCTAATGTCCTCCTAATGTTTCCATTCTGTGATCTCAGATCACTTTACAACCCTGACATTCTAAGGGCTCTCCCGACTCTGCTTCTCTATATAAGGGCAACTACATGATAGAATGCTGCACCTGATGGAAGGAAGACTTGAATTCCAAATCAGACTCAGACACTTTCCTAATTTTATGAACCTCAGCAAGTTACTTAACTTCTAGATTCTCATCTGTAAAATGGAGATAATCATAGTACCTACCTCCCAGTGTTGTTATTTGTAAAGCTCCAGGCACATAGTAGATATTACATAAATGTTATTATATGCTAAGGTACCTCATAAATTTGTAATTCCATTATAGAAGCTCTTTCAACTCTGACATTCTATATCCTAATGGAAATTCAATTGAATTTTCTTAAGTGCCACTCCTTACTCTCTGTACTTCTCTGATTATACATACATGTACATATGTACACGTATGTATGCATATATACAAGCATAGATGTGGCTATATCTATATAGATGTATGTGTACAATATATTAATATATTATATTATATTATATTACAAAATATACAATAAACATATACACATATCCAGGGTCACATTCATTTACTCAAACCCATACAATCTAGATCCAACTCATCCATCTCTCTACCCTCACTGAATATTCCTACTCATCTTCATACTCTGCAATTCAAAGTAGCTTTTACCATACTCTTCACAGGACACACTCCATTTCCTGACTTTTGCACAGTGGATCCCTTATATCTGAAATGAATTCCATTTTTAGTTCCTCCTCATAGAGTGCTTCTCTATTTTTCTAAATGCAGAAAAATCAAATTGTTCCTTCTAACTTTCCTGATCTTCTCACCTGCTATGGCTATCCCTCCCTTTGTATTTATTCTGAAAAAAAAAAATGTGAATATGGTTAAATGTATATGTGTATGTACCTACATCTATCTATCTATCTATCTATATTTATGTATCTTTATCCCTATCTATTACATCTATCTACTTATCTATCCTGTCTATTTCATCTATCTATCTATCCTGTCTATCTACCTAACTACCTATCTATCTTATACTATCTATCCATCTCTATCTATCTAGATCATCTATCTACAATATAAGAACATTATGTATGTATGTATGTAGTTTTTGTCTCCCCATTAAAATGTAGGTTCTTAGAAAGAATGAATTATCTCATTTTTTTTTGTATTTGTGTGCCCAATATACAATTTCAGCACATAGTAGGTGTTTAATAAATGCTCATTGATTGCTTGATTCTAGTGCTGATGGTCTATGTTCTAAGATCTAACATTCTCTGTTAGGATTCTTACAAGGTACTAAGACAGTGGGATTGATAGAGACAAAAATTATCTAATTTAGCATGGTTCAGTATGATTGATCTGATCCTACAAGAAAATGTTATGGGCCAGAACTTGAAACAAGGTACTGAGTAGAATTGAGGAGACAATAGTTAAGTCTAGTTTAGCATTGATTTAATTCTACAACAAATAATGGTTTCCTAGTGATATAATGATTGGTGTATACTCCATGTATAGCATATAAGCAAGAAGCTCTCAGGGCCAGACACACAAGCCCACTCTTGGAGACGGAGACAGATTCATTCCATTTTCCACTCCTGTGCTGGTGGAGACATTTGAAGGGAGCTAGAGGCAGAAGCTAGAAAAGACAAAGGACTAGTGGCAAGAGCTCTCAGAACCAAGGAGAAAGATAGGCCTTTAAGAAAGCTAACCGTGCTATTTTGAAGGAAACAATAAAGGATCTGGATTTTAACTCCTGGCTGCATCTTGGGTTGATTACACTGAACTGAAAGGAAGGCTGCTCCCAGAAGCCCCCTAAGAAATCTGCTCCCAGAGAATATTATATTTTAGAGAAGAACATTACAATTCTCTATATTAAAGGCCTTTCTAGTGCTAACATTGTATATTCTATGTGCTGATAATTATATTTTCAGGTCTCTGCATTCTGAAATATTGCATGTTTTTAAGTTCCTTCCAGCTCTGACATTTCATAATTTTAATGTGGGCTCCACAGAAAAGAAAGGGAAAGCTTTTAAAAACCCTATCCCCATTATAAAATATTATATCTTTTTGGCTTCAAGAAAAAAAAAAAAAAAAAAGATCCCACTCACCCCTCTAGAGGGCACCAAACTTCTTCCCACTTTGCCAACTACACTTCCTCTACTTCCAAGCACTTGCCCAGATCTTGAAGGGAAGAGATTCAGGGAAAGCTGGAGACCGTAGATCTTGCATCACTTCTCAGCTCTTAGGGGGAAAAATACTATAAAAATAAATAATAAAAATGGAAAAATAATGTGTTTATTAATGATTTTTCAGCTCTCCAAGCTTGTAAATGATGTATTCATTATTTCTCACTTAACTAAAAACCAGAACAGGAAATAAAAGAAGGCCTTAAAGTGGATATTTTCAGCATTCCAGGAAGCAAAATGAAAAGGAGAAACAAACAATGGTCTTATGAAACTCTTTAATGGATCATGAGAGGGATCTTATGACAGTCATTCCCCCCACCCCTTGCCCTGGCCCTTTTCCCAAGAATCCCTGAGCAAAAATGCATAGATAGTAGTCACTACTTCAATGACCACACCCTTTACAAAGTATTGTCTTATAGATTTGTCGGTGGACAAAAACAGTTGACAAATGAAATAGTCTACATCCCCCCAATACTAGGAATTGATGGTGCCAAAGTATTAATACTCTCTTATATATTTCCTCTTGGAAATAATGGTATACATCTGGGGGAGGGGGTGGAGGGAGGGAGGGGAAAAATTGGAACAGCAGCGAGTAAAAGGAATAATGTTGTAAAAAATTACCCTGGCATGGGTTCTGTTAATAAAAAGTTATTAAAAAAAAAAAAAAAGGAAATAATGGCATATTTGAAAAATGGTTGTCCCAAGTAGGGCTGTGTAGTTTTTCAGTAAGGAACAAAGGGGGAAAAGGCCATTGATCCTGAGAGGACTGAGAAACTAACTTTGTACTTTTATTAATTAAGCAATTAGTCATCAACTCTAGTAGAATATAAGTTCCTTGAGGATATGCCTTGTTTCCTGGTTTTTTGTCCCCAAATTCCCAATATCTAGAACAGATCCTTGTGCCTAATGGATAGTTAATAAATGGTTTTTGAATTGGATGCATTTTTTTTTGGCTGTCTTAAATGTTTGAATTGAAGATTCTGCTCTGATACTAATTCCATGACTTTCTAAAGATCATTTGGGGAAGACAGAACAAAATAAAGGGGCAGCATGGGAGTACAATGGATAGAGTGCTAGACTTGGAATCAGGAAGATATATATGTTTTCAAATCTGGCCTCAGATACTTACTAGTTGTGTGACCCTGGGCAAGTCACTTCATCCTGTTTGCCCCAGTTTCTTCATTTATAAAATGAACTGGAGAAAGAAATGGCAAAACACTCCACTATCTAGTGGTTCATGAGGAGTTGGACATAAGTGATGGAAATGAAACAAAACTGTGGTTCTTGAAAGCAAAATGGATATCTATGCATAGGAAGGAAAATGAGTGGATTGTGGTTTGTGAATGATATGATTAGGAATGATGAGTAAAAAGTTTGCAAAGATTTTGGAAGACATGTGGACTGATATGATGAGAATCAAGAAGAAAGAGCATTAGGTTCAGAGTCAGAGCCCCTGGATTTCAATTCAAACTCAAATATTTATTGTTTGTGTGATCTTAGAGAAAGCATTTTACTTTCATTATTTTATTAATCAATGACTCCTTCAGCTTTGTCTTTGGTTCTACTACATAAAATGACTAAAATAATCTAAAGAGGAATATGGGAATTCTGATCCATGTGGGGTCTATTATATTCCCAGAACTATGCAAGCTACTGTGGAAGCTTAGCATACCTTGAATTGATTAAGTTGATTAAAAACTTAGGTTCATTATTTCACTGATGGGGGGGAGGGGGTCCCTTCACCTATCCACTTGTTTTCATTCTGTATGATCATCCCTTAATATTCATGGGTTTCAGTTCTCCTTCTCTGAAAAATTATGACCAAGATTGTGGAGACTAGCTTTGTGGGAAGATACTCAGTAGGAGGTCAAAGGTTTTATTGAAATTCTGTCATTTCTGAGTATGGTCATGACTTAAGCTACATCCTTCCTCCCTCTTCATAAAGGTTGGGATGGAAGGAACTGTCTCCCAAAATGAACTATAACCAAATAACCAACCCACTAACACTAGGTTCAAGACAAGGAAACAGTCAGTAGCTATCTAACTGGTGTTTTAAGGGCATCATAAAAGTCTCATCTCACTCTGCAATCACTTGCCAAAGTATCTCCTCCATTGGCTGGTAAATGCCTCAAATTTCACCATTAGCATACCCTCAACCATCACTTCTAACTTGTATTATTGCAAAAGTATCCCAATGTGTCTCCCTACATCCAGGATCTTTCTACTTGGGTCCATCCTTTACACAGATGTCAAATTAATATGACCCTGTTCCTCTGCTCATTAATCTTCAATGGCTCCCTAGTGCCTCTAGAATAAAATGTTATTTGTTAGGCTTTAAAAACCTATTCTTAATTTGATTCCAACCTATCTTCTCAGGTTCATTATTACTATATCATTCATATTACTTTTCTTTTCTCTGTCCTAGTCTCTTACTGTCCTTTTCTCTATCAGTCCTAAGAATATGACATTCCATCCCCACTTCCATGTCTTTGGCAGCCTGGAGGCTGTTTTACTCCAATGCTCTCCTTCCTTGCAAGCATCTCCTGAAATCCCTAGTTCTCTCCGAAGTTCAGCCCAAGTACCACCTGCCAAGGAAAGACTTTGTTCATTATTCCAGTTGTTAACATTCTCCCTATGCATCCAAAGTAATTTGACATTTGTTTTGAATATAGTTGGCTTTTACTTCTCCACAGGATGTGGTTTTGTGAAGGGGAGATTCTCATTTTGTATTTCTAACCCTGTCGAACTGTCGGGGTTATTACAATATTTTATAAAATGAGAGAGTTGGTCTTGGTCTTGACAACAAGGCATTGTATTATGTATTATGTACTATATGAGAATTATTAAAGATATGCATATATTAGATATTGTTTAGTAATATTATTATTAATGTTTTAGTAATGTTTATTTAATATGTATATTATATGATAGAGGACTATAAATATATGCTCTCTAGACATAAATATTCATTATACATAATATATAAATTACATGCTTATATGATAGGGGAATATATATGAATGGCCTATTTCATTGACATTATGTAATGAGTTTTTACAGCCAACCTTGGAATCAAATAACACTGGAATTCAAAGCCTGTCTTTGACACTTCCTAACTCTGTGACATTGGCAAGTTACTTACCTTGGAAAAGTAGTTTGGTGGTACTGTGGGTCTGAATTCAGGAAGAGTTCAATTTAAATCTGTTCTCTAGATGTGTGACCTTGGGCAAGATATTCACTTCTATCTTCCTGTTACCTCAATTGTAAAATGGGGATAATAATAATAACTCCTCCATACCAGGGTTGTCCTAAGGATAAAATGAGATAACATTTGTAAAGACTTTACATACTTTAAGTTATACATGCTAGCTATTATAAATCAATCAATTAATAAAATTTTATTAAGCACCTACTATATGCCAGGCATCAGATACAAAAAGAGACAAAAGATAATCTCTTCCCTCAAGAAGCTTTCAATCTAAAAGGAGGAGACAATATGTAAAAAAATATATACAAAGCAAATTATATACAGAATAACTAAGAAATTATTAGCAGAAGGAAGACACAAGAATTATTGTTGATGTTAATAACAATGTCTTGATGCCCAGTCATCTCTCTAACACTATGAGTTACAGAGAGTTTGTTATTATTACTGTTCAGTTGATTTTTAAATCTGGGATTCTTTGGAGTTTTCTTGGCAAAGTTGATTATTCTAGACAATCCAGATGCCATGTCTAAAACTTTAAAAATAGTCTTTGCCTTCAAGGAGTTTACTTTTTTTTTTTTTTTTTTTTTTTAATGAGGCAGTTAGGGTTAAGTGACTTGCCCAGGGTCACACTGCTAGGACGTGTTAAATGTCGTTTGAGAAGGAGTTTACTTTCTAAGGAAGGAGATTACTTGGAGCTAAAAGACTTAACTTTCTACTGAGGAAATCCTCTTTAGTGGTGAGGGGGGGAGGGGAAGAGCTTTCCCTGAAAAAGAAAAAGTAATCTTATCTTTGGAGAGTTGGTTGCTAAATTAGATCTCATCCCCTCCAGGCTTCTCCAACAGATTTTCCCTTTTAACATCCTCACATACTTTCTCTAATCTTTCACCTTTCCCAATCTTCTACTTCCTTCACTAAAACCTACAAAGAAATTCTAATCATATAAACCCACCCCCTTTCCCTGCACATCCTGAAAAATAATCATCTGGGCTTCCTCTCTGTCTTTTCTTAATACTCTGCAATCTGACATCCTGCTTTATCATTCAAATGAAAATGTTCTCTTCAAAGTGTCTTTGGAACGGCTGAATCTAAAGCCATCTTTATTCTACCTGACTTCCGTATAGCATTTGACATTGCTGATGATCCCTTGGAGATTCAGTTTTCATAGAATCTCTCTTGATTCACTCAATTTTTGAAGCTTCTCACAGCCCCAAATCATCTTGTATCTTTTGGGTATCTCCCTTTCTTGTATATGTCTATAAAGGTGTGTGTTGTTTCCCCAAGCTGGAGTGTGAGTTCCTTGAGGACAGAGATTGTCTTCATGCCAAACACAAAATCTGGCATGGAAAATGTTCCTTGACTGATAGATCAAAAGGGAAATATACTAAGGGAGATACTTTAAGTTAGGGGTTCTTAATTTAGTGTTTCCCCGGACCGTCTTGGCCAACTAATAAAAGCTATGAATTTCTTATCAGAACCATGTTTTTTGAGTGTACAAAATAAAATACTTGGAGCATCTAGATGGCACAGTCAATAGAACATTGGCCCTGGCATAAGACTCAGATCCCGCCGAAGATACTCTACACTTAACTAGCTGTGTGACCTGGGCAAGTCACTTAACCCCAATGCCTTACAAAAACAAACAAGCAAACAAATGAATGAATGCACAAATAAATATACAAACAAATAAATAAATGAGATGCTTGAGGTTACAAAGAAAAACAAGTGAACAATTGTTCAAACAACATTCAACAAATATTGAAATATAATTATAACTTAATGGACCCCAGGTTAAGAACCTGTGTTCTAATGGTTTTGAAAGTACTGCTTGAAAGAAAGGGGGGGGGAAAAAAAAAAAACTATTTCATTCATCTAATGACTTGGATTCATCACTGGTCTTTTTATTTTTATGTTCTCTTTGCCCCAATACTTCAAACTAATCCCATAACATACACACAAACATACTCTTCCAGGGCTGAAGGTCAAGGTTCAATTGTTTTTTATTGATGGGATTTTCTGCTCTCCTCTTTTTAAATCCAATTAGCCAAAGGCTTATATCCATTTTATTAGTCTTTTTGAAGAACCAGCTTTTTGTTTTATTTATCACTTCAATTGGTCTTTTGTTGTTGTTGTTGTTTCTAATGTATCTATTTCCTCTCTAATTTCCAATATCTCTTCTCTTGCATTTATTTTAGGTTTGTTGATCTGTTGTTTTTTTTTTTTTTTTCTAATTCTTAAATGCACATTTGGCTAATTATATTATCCTTTTATGTTTTTTAATGTATTTTTATAAGGAAATGGTTTTCTCCTAAGACTGCTTTAACTATACCCCACAAATATTGATATATTGCTTCATCATTATCATTTTTCTTTACATAGTTGTTCATTTTTTCCATGATTTATTCTTTGACTCACTCTCTATTTAAAAGTTCATTGTTAAGTCCTCATTTGGGTCAAGGTCAAAGCATAGAGGAAATGTTTGCATAACACTTAAATTTCTAAGGTCATGCAGCTCCATGACAAGAAATTTCTCCTACTCTAACTCCCTTCATATTCTTATACAAACAATATGATTAGGACTAATCTCAATAATATCCACAATTAATATTTTGCTTCTCCTTGATTTTGTGTATTGGGTTCCAGGAAACTCCAGGGTGAGAAGAACCTCCTTTTCACTTCTTCTGAGACACTCCTATCAGATTAATTTGTTTTTATTAGCTTCTTAGAATGCTATTAGGATCAGGATGAGAAGCGAATTTCTCCAGATAGGATCACAGAAGTATAACTGAAGAGCATCTCTAAACCTCTATAAACTTGGCAACCAGTCAAGAAGCATTTATTAAGCACTCACTATATACAAACATTGGGCCAAATACAAAAAATACAAGGGTGGTTAGAGAAAAGGAAAATTGTGGAATTTGAACTGAATCTTTAGGGAAGTCAAGATAGCCAGGAAGTAAAGTTGAAGAGAGGCAGTCTAATAGTTACATACTGTTTTTAAATATTTTCTTTTTTACTTCACTTTCGCAGAAAATCTTTTCTTGATCTCAATCAGTGTCGATGGTTGACACATCTTCTAAAAGACTGCAAGTGTCCCAGTGGGGTAGGGAAGATAAGAAGAAGAAAGGGAGGAGGAGGAGAGGAAGAAGAGGAAGAGGAGGAGGGAGGGAGAGAGGGAGGAAAGGGGGAGAGGGAGAAAAGGAGAGAGAGAGAGAGAGAGAGAGAGAGAGAGAGAGAGAGGAGAGAGAGAGAGAGAGAGAGAGAAGGAGAATAAGAAAGAGGAGGAGGAAGAGGAGAAGAAAAAGGAGGAGGAGGAGAAGGAGGAAGAGGAGGAGAAGAAGGAGGAGGAGGAGAAGGAGGAGGGGAGGAGGGAGGAAGAAAAAAAGGAAGGAAGGAAGGAAGAGAGAGAGAAGATAAAAAGGAAGTCTTTGGTGTTCAGACTCAGAAAATAATTTTTGTACAACTTCTTCCCTTTTGGGTCTCTATGATGCTTTCCCAATCACTGTATAACCCTAAATCTAGATGAAGGCTTTCGAGTATTCAAAACAGTCAGTCATTGGAAACATTAAATACTTACTATGTGCTCTAAAGACTGGGTAAATTGGAAATCACCTTTATAACTAGTTCTGTTGGAGTTTTTGTTTTTGTTTTTGTTTTTTTCCCCAGATAAAAATTAGTTTCTCAAATTAAAATAAAATATAAGTTGATTTTTTTTCTGATAAAAAGTGATATGGTGCAGTGTCCTTTGAATGTTTGATTATTAGACTATAGAATTGAGCTTTAAGTGAGGAAACCTGGGTTCAAGTCCTGACCATCACACATACTGTCTGTGTGACCCTAAACAAATCATTCTCAATACTCTAGGCAATTCTCTAAGATTATAGAGGAGAGTGGCAGAAGGGGGAAAACATTTATTAAACACTTGCTGTGTTCCAAGCATTTTAAAATTATTTGTCTCCACCAGCCCCAAAGTCAGGGGGACCTGAATTCAAATCAGGCCTCAGACACTTAACACTTCCTGGCTGTGTGACCCTGGGCAAGTCACTTAAACCCAAATTCCTCGGGGGAGGGGGAATTATTATCTCATTTCATCTCACAATGATTCTGAAAGGTAGATGATATTATTATTCCTATTTTGCAGTTGGGGAAACTGAGGCAAATGGCAGTTAAGTGATTATAAGTCATAGAGGATGTCTTGTTCCTCAGTAAATGCTCGCTATACCAATGGAATCACAAGCTTCTCTCTCTCTTAATTTAGTTAACTTACTACCTTTTCTCAATAACTCCTCCCCTATCAATTCTGCCTATTAGCAAAATTCAGGAAGGAAAATCAGAAATTTTTGATAATATATACCTCATTCCACTATTTTCTCTGCCAAGAGGAAGGCACCATGCTTCCTCATCAGTCTTCTTAAATCAAGATTGTTCTCTGTGTTGATTGAGTTCTAATATCTTTTTTTCAAATGACTCTCCTTTCTCTTATTTCAGTTAATTTCCCAACCAGCATCGCTACTAACAAACAAACATGAGACAGTTGCCCACTTCCTTTATGAGCTGGTATATGGCTAGTATGTCAGGACATTAGAGGGAAGTCTATCAAAGTTTTGAACACCTGCTATTTTCTCCCTTCCTGTTAAAGGAGACAGAAAGTACAGCATCCACCGATCTCTGGAAGTAAAACAGCCTCCTACCATTCCCTCGATAAAACAGCTGGGTTCTTGGTTCATTCATCCTGCTCCCTAAGGGTATGAATGGCCCTCAAATCTTAGCAGGGGAGATTTTTCCTACCTGAGTCACTTGGAGGAACCCATATGTTCATCTGTGCCTCAGATACTCATCAGAGTCGAGTGGCTCATAATTTCATTCCAGTGGCCATTTCATCACCATGTCTGCTGTTTTTTGCAGGTCAAAGGTGAAGGTGTGGCAATCAGAGACTGTTGACTTGTAGTTGCCTAACTCTTACAAGCAATATTAAAGAGATGGAGACAAGATCATGGGACCATACATAGTTTTTGAGTGAGAACTTTGGGTTGGAGTCACTAGTGCTTGGTGAAGCAAATAGAGTAGACTGGAAAGAAGATGTGACATCAGTATGACATGGATTCCTAGACTTAGAGCAGGAAAGAGCTATACATGCATTTAGGCATAGGATTATAGACTTTATCCACAGCTAAAACTACCTTCAAAGGTCTTCTAGTCTGTATTTAATTTTCTCATTTTGCAGGTAAAGCAACTAAATCTAGAAGGGTAGAATAACTTATCCTACATTATATGGCCAGTAAAGTTGGGAAATCAACCAAGTTCTCTGATTCCAGAATTTAGAACTTCCACAATCCCCCACCCATCCTCCAATGTGATATATTGTTAGAATCTTACCTCTGATATGTACTGGCCCAATTATTTAATCTCTGAGTACCTAAGTTTTTTTCATTTGCAAAATCGAGATAATAAGGCCTAACTAAGGTACCTCTCTTATAAGATGACTGTGAGACTCAAATGAGATCCAAGCCTACTCTGTTCATATCAGCTTTTATTCATATTAGTTAGTCCCACATTTCCCCAAAACATGAAATCCTTCAATAACATCCTTAATGGAACAATCAACTAATCAATGAGTATTTATTAAGAATCTTCTATAGATTGACTTCCGGGGATAAAATATAAAAATGAGATGGTCCCTGCCTTTAGGGAGCTTACATTCTAATGAAGGGAAATAGTATAAAGCCATGAGACCACAGATCTAGGAGGAGGTTTCTTAATCTTTTTGGAAGTCCTGAATCTCTTGGAAAGTTAACTGAGGCTATGAACTGCTTCTCAGAAACAGTTTTAAATTATTTTTAAATATATAGAACAAATAACAAAATAAAAGCTAAGGAAAATAAAGATGTAGTTTTTTTTTTACTTGTAAGATACAGATCAGATCAAACCAAATGATCAATGAATGAATTAATAACCAAATAATTAATATATTAAAATAAATAAATAGATAAATGGATGGGTGAATGAACAAAGAAATAAGTAAAAACATTAAAAATAGATTAAAATGAATGAATCAATCAATCAACAAATAATTTATTAGGAAAAAGAAGCAAAACAGACTAAGTTACAAAAGTCCTGAAAACTACTCGTAGATCCCTTGGGTATTTGTAGGACATGGGTTAAAAACTTCTATATATATTTGTATGTACCCTGTCATTTTCTTGTTGTCTGCTTAAAATGTGATTTTGGGGGGGGAGTAGGAGAATATTGTATTTTTTGCTTTTGCTAGTTAACATCAAGTCTATTAAATAAATAATAATAAATGCTTGTTGATTGCCTGATTAACTGATCTCAGGGGTCTTTAACAACTGGGGCAATCAGAAAAGTCCTCTTGAAGGAAGATACACTTGAATTGAAATTGAAACAGTTCTAGGGGGTCTCAAAATCAGGTTCAGTCTTTTAGTCAACATCACTACTACCACTACTACTATTACTACTGCTACTGTTGCTGCTGCTGTTGCTGTTACTGCTTCTACTTTACTACTACTACTACTATTACTACTTTGCTACCACTACTTTAACTACTATCATCACTGCCACCACTACTTTACTTCTACCATTGATATGACAAAGATCATCAGAAAGAAGATTTTTATTACTATTATCTTACTACTAATAATAGCATTTATATAGGATGTTAATTTGCGAAATCCTTAATAAACACCTCATTTGATTCTTACAAGGAAGATAGATGTAATAATTATCTCTAAGTATATTAATATATACTAATCTCTAAATATCTAATTATCTTTATCAGAAACTTAGGCAAACAGGGGTTAAGTGACTTGCCATGGTCACACAAATAGTAAGTATCTGAGGCCAGATTTGAACTCAGTACTAACTGACTCTGGAGCAGTGCTCTATCACTTCATCACCTTCATCACCTCTGGGAAGCTTCCAGGGTCCCTGTATTGATGCCATCAATCATTAATACTACAAAACATGATGAGTCTACAAGTATTGATAGTCAATTCTCCTTTCAGTTTTCCCTGTGCCCTCTGCCTTTCAGAATTGTTGAGTTGAGGGAAGAGGGGAAAGAGGTATCCCTTCTCCACAACAAGGATACTAACATATGACTTCAATAGTCTCTTTCTACTTTGAACTATGGAGGAGAAACCTCCCCTTGCCCAAACCAAAGGCTTTGCTCTAGGGGAGCTTCTACCATGAAGTCTTATTCTAAGCCCCTTTAGGCTTCATTGCTGTCACTTCTTCCATAATCAATTTACCCCATCTCTTCCCTCATCCTTCTTTTCTGGTATCACAAATCACAATCATCAATTCAACTAAGTCAATATTCTTGGATGGGCTTTGTCAATCTACTCTACTATTGTGGAGTCCCCAAACCAGTTACTTCCCCAACTAAAGACACCATTTTAATTGTTACATTCCTTTTATGGGTAACTCTGTTAGCATGCAAGTTCCTTGAAGAAAGGAATGGTGTTTGCTTTTGTGTTTGTATTCCTAACCTCTTAAATTTAGTCTTTGGTCCATAGTACACAAATAATACATTTTCATCCATCCATTTATTCATTCATTCAACAAATGGATATGAGGAATAAGGCATTCCAGGTCTGTGCAAAGGTTCAATTGTGGGAGATGGAATATCATGTGAAAGAAATCACAAATCAGTCAGTTTAGCTGGATCATTTAGTACTAGACCAGAAGTAATGAATCACCAACCAGGAATGATTGTTTGTAAATTGCTTTACAAATATTATTTCATGATCAACTGTGATAGACTTAGCTCTTCTCAGCAATGTGGTGATCCAAGACAATTCCAATAGACTTGGAATGGAAAATGCCATCAGTATACACAGAGAGAAAACTATGGAAACTGGATGTGGATTGAAGCATAGTATTCCCCTCCTCCTCCTCCTTTTTTTTTTTTTTTTTTTTTTTCTTTTTCCTTCTTGTGGTTTTTTTTTTTTTTTTGATCTGATTTTTCTTGCACAACATGACAAATATGGAAATATGTTTGAAAGTGTTGCACAAATTTAACCTATATTAGATTGCTTAATCTCTTGGGAAAGAGAGAGGTAGAGAAGGGGGAGAAAAAAAATGAATGTTGAAAACGATGTTTATATGTATTTAGAACAATAAAATTTTATTGAGA
This sequence comes from Antechinus flavipes, assembly GCF_016432865.1. Classification (NCBI taxonomy): domain Eukaryota; kingdom Metazoa; phylum Chordata; class Mammalia; order Dasyuromorphia; family Dasyuridae; genus Antechinus; species Antechinus flavipes. The sequence goes on from NC_067398.1 coordinate 700,018,921, forward strand.
AAAAATTCTCATCAAATCTTCATAACCTACACACAAATACACATGAACACACATATATGCATATACACACACATTTTGTATTATGTGAATACACTCATATGTGCACACAGACAAATGCACTCAAAGATGCTCATGAGCTACTCACACACACATACACCCATACTTATAAAATGTTACAAACTTTTAAAGCTCTGGAATTCTCTATTTCTTCTCTATGTGGTAAGGATGAAAAAGCTAAGTATCATAGAAGGAAAAAGTCTGAAACAGACTATTATAACTTTATTACTTTACCATTTAGTATTGCCATTACATTATGAAAGTATTCCCATTATTTTACCTTTCCTTTCTTCAAGGAATTTGCATGCTAACAGGAGAATTAACACACCAAAAGTATGTAACAGTTAAAATGGTATCTTTTTAGGTGGGAAAGTTATTGGTTTGGGGAACTCCACAATAACAGAACAGGTTGACAAAACCCATCCAAGAATATTGATTTAGTTGAATTGATAATTATGATTTGTGGTACCAGAAATGGAGGGTAGGAGAAGAGATTAGGTAAATTGGCTATGAAAGAAGTGATAGTTATGAAGCCTGAAGGGGCTTAAAATGAGATTCTATGAAAGAAGCTTCCCAGAGCAAAGCCTCTGGTTCGATCACAAGGAAATTTCTCTTTCACGGTTCAAAGTAGGAAGAGACTGTTGAAGTCATACGTTAGTATCTCTTTCATGGAGAAGTCAACCCAGCAATTCTGAAAGACAGAGGCAACAGGGGGAAATAAAAGGAGATTCTATCACTTTAGGATAGAAAGTAATCTGAAATCATATATTGACTTCGTGGCAGAAGCAGTACTAGGTCCAAAATCAACCATTTACTAAATATTTGTTATGTTTAAATAAAATTTAAAATTGCTTACTAAATCATTAGAAGTCCAGAACATCAAAAAATGTTTAAAAACCCTTTTCTAGACCTGTGATCCCACGATTTTATGTTTTTTATTAGAATCTAAGTAACAACTTAATAAACAATTAAAATGTAGTTATTTATTAAATGCCTACTTGGTGCCAGGCACTGTGCTAAGTGCCAATGATACAAAGAAAGACAAAAAAAAAATCAGTCCCTGCTTTCAAGGAGCTCCCAAAGTCTCAAGGAGGAGTTCACAAGTGAATAAAATAGAGGGAAAATAAATTGACAAAGGAAATCACTATGAATAGGCTTACAAATGATAAGACTTTAGCTGAGACTTGGAGGAAGCCAGAAAGTAAAAATGAGAGGGAAAAAAGTTCCATACATGGAGGGTAGTAAATGGAAGACAGAGTGTGTTGTCCTAAGGATAGAGAGGTCAGTGATGTTGATGTACAGAGTAAGTGGGAAGTATAAGAAGACTGGAAAAATTGTAGGAAACCGATTAAGAAGGACTTTAAAAGGAAAATAGAGAATTTTATAGTGGAGCCTAAAGGTAATAGGGAGGGACTAAGATTTGTTGAATAGGAGAGTGACCTGAACAGACATATATTTTAGGAAGATAAAGGTGATAGCTGAGTTGAAGATGGACTGGAGTGAGGGAAGACTTGTGACAGGTAGATTCACCAAGAAGCTATTACAATAGCCCAGTCCTACACCAGGGTGGTTGGGTTGTCAGAGGAGAGAAAAAGGAACATTTGTTATGAAGAAAGACTCAGTAGGATTTTGGATGTGGAGGAGGAAAAGAGAAACTGAAAGATGACACTTTAGATTGTGAATCTTGGTTGCTGCTAAGGTGGTGGTATTCTTGACAATACCAGAAAAAAATCCAAGAGGGAGGGGTAGAGAAAGATAACAAGCATTATTAGACATGATAAGTTTAAGATATCCACAAGATATATTGATCAAGATGTCTAATAGTCAAGTGGAGATTCAAGACTAGAGGTCAGGAAAGAGGTTGAGATTGAATCATCTGCCTACAGATAATTGAATTCAGAGGAACTGATAAAATCACCAAGCAAAATAGTATAGAGAAATAATAGAAGACCCAGAAAAGAACCTTGGGGGACCTTCATGGTAATAGGTAAGATCTGAATGAAGATCCAGCAAAGAAGACTGAGGAGTTCAGAGGAGAACTAGGATAGAATAGTGTCACAAAAAAACAAGAGAAAAGGGGGCGATGGACACGGTCAGAGATTGCCAAGAGATGAGCAAGGATGAAGTCTGGGAAAAGGTCATTAGAATTGTAATTATGAGCTCTCTAGTACCTTGAAGAATAGTTTCATTTAAACGATAAGGTAGGAAGACATAATACAGATAATTAGGAAAAGAATGAGAGGAAGAGAAATGGAGGCACGGATCTTACATGATTTTCTCAAAACATTTAGCCACAGAAAAGAAGAAAGATATAAAATGATAGCTAATGGGGATGGATCAATCAAGTGATGAGTATTTTTTTTTTTGAAGAGAGGGAAGAAGTAGATAGCTTTTGAAAGTAGAAAAGAAAAGGAAGAGATTGAAGATTGATAGAAAAGTAAAGAGAAGAGAAAGGAAATTCTGAAGAAGATAGAATGAAATGGGATCATTTGTCAATATAAAATCACTTATTCTTAGCAAGGAAAAGGACTACTTTTTCATATAAGACAGAGGTAAAGGTGGTGGAAGGCACTTGAGTGATATAAGATGAAGAGGAGAGAAGAGGGAGCTCAATGAACGGTCTTAATTTTTTTTTTTCCTGAAAAAACATGAGGCAAGGAATTCAGCTTAGAGAATGGAGATGAGAGAATTATGGGAATTTAGGAGACCTGAAAAGCCATTTTTGGAAGAGCCATTATGGGTTAGTGAATCAGAAAGATTTAAAAAGCATCCCTTGTCTTGCTGTAGTGATGACTCAGTTGAGATAATGTAACACGATGTGTTTTTATACATCTTCATTCTGCAATATATGAATAGGAGCAAAATCAGAGCAACATCATCAATATACTAAAGGGACAATGGACTCAAGAGAAGGACATACTGTGGACCAGAAATGTTCACTTAAGGGTCATGAAAGGAAAACAGAGAGTAACCAGTAATGGGGAGGTAGGGGAGGTGACCTGGAATTGATGAAGATGAAGACTAGGATCAGAGAGTCTAATGCAGAGGGAAGGAAGAGCTGGAATGACAACAGATTGTGATCAGACAGAACAATTTCAGAGTTCATGAACATGGAAGAAGAACACTTCTGAGTGATTGCAAGATCAAGGATATGAGCATCTCACAACACCCATGAAAGGGAAAAATAAAACAGAAATTGTGACTTCCATTTACAGCTGGGGAAACTGCAGTCCAGAAAGGATTTGGGAGCAAATATTTTTAATGCAATTCAGTAGTTTTTGCCTACAGATGCATATGTCTATGTGTGTATATGTGTGTGTTTCTATGTCTGTATTTGTGAATCTGTAAAAAGGGGGGGGGGCAGAATAGATGGATGGGTGGATAAATAGAATGACACAGATGATGGATAGATAGGATAAGGTACAGATGGATGGATTGACAAATGACAGCTGCATATCAGGATGAATAAATAGGTAAATGAAGAGAGAGAAAGAGAGGCATGGATAGATAGAAAGAAAGGTGGACAGAACGTTAATTGAATAAGTTAACAAATAGAATAAAGGAAGAAGTGATTCAATCAAATCGGTGATATTTACAAGATTCAGATCTTTATGTACTCCATAAAGTAAGAGCATATCCACTGAAGCCTTGCTGAAAGAATACAGAGAATGCTTCCAAATGATCTTGGATTTGCCTTATAAGGGAAATAAATGATCAGGAGAATCCCTGATCAGTCATCTTGAATTCTCTGTGTCTTCTCCCAATGGCACCAATAATTATATCCTCCTCATACAGCAGGGATACTTCTTTTACTTGCTTCTGACATTTCATTTTCTATAATATCATTTAGACAGGAGAGCAGGAAAAGAAATTTGTCAAATTGATGGACTGCTGTGATCACTTCTTTTATGTGAATTTGCATTTCTATGTTGTTTTAAGGTTTAAAGATTCTTCAGTCTGGACATTTTTAAGAGATATGTAGTAGAAAGACTATTATTTCTATTTTCCAGTGGAAAAAAAACAGAAGAAGGAATTTGACATGACATTCCATGGAGTCATGTAGAGTTGCTAGACAATACAGTGGATAGAGTGCTGGACTTGGAATCAAGAAGACTCATCTTCCTTGACAGATATAAGACTGAAATAATTCAACAATGACACCTACTATGTTCACACATGTTTTTCCAAACTAAGTAAGCCAAACCTTTCCAATAACTTAGGAGGCCCTGGAAGACTCACCTTGCTTTGGTCCATTGTTTGGTCCAACATTCAACAGATATTTATTAAGTGACTAATATGTGATGAGCACTGAGAATTGCAAAGACAAAAAAAAAATGGAGTCTCAAGGTGCCCTTTGAGACAAAAGAATATACAAACAGATAATTAAACACAAAGTATGTAGAAGAAGTTGGGCAGCAAAATAGAGTACTGGACTTGGAGTCAGAAAGACAACTTTAAATCGTATTTCAGCAACTTACAGGATCTCATGATACTGAATAAGTCACTTAATCTTTCCCAGACTCAATGTCTTTATTTGTAAAAATGGGGATAATAATAATAGCATGTTCTTCACAAGGCTGCTGTGATGAACAAAAGTTATCTACAACCAGTCTCTATTTCCCTTCCTTTCACTCTCTTCTTAACTTTGCCATCTGGTTTGTAAGATAAAGGAAAATGAATCCATACTTGATGAGGCAGAGGATCCTGTAGTTTTTCAAACTAGAATGGAGTCCTAGCAGAATGTTCCTGAATGGTTTAAGAAAGAAATAAGAATTGTGAAAGCAAAATGTATGCCTGTATGGCAGAAATAATTCACAGAATAGAAACATTTGAATCTGCAGTGGAAAACTTAACCAAAGAAACAAAAGAGAACAATAGATTAGACAATATGCAAAGACAATTGAAGTGAAAGACAATCTGCAAAAAGAAAAGCAAAAAGTAATAATGTTAAAAGAAAACATGATTTGTAAGTAAGGAAAATATAGTGAACAATTCATTCAATAAATCATTTATTATAACCAAACTGGACTTATCCTAGAGATGTAAATATGGCAACATTAGGAAAGTAACCAACATCATTAATCATCTTGAAAACAAAAATATCCCAAGCTACATAATTTTCTCAATAGATATGGGAAAATCTTTTGACAAAATACAATGCTCAATTATGATTTGTGCAGCCTAGCCAAAGAATTGTATCGCATAAGTGCTATAGTGATTAGCCTTCTCTGCTGCTAGATCATTAGACTGTGCCTTAAATCTAGAAGAGAGTTGAAATCCTTTATCTCAAGCATAGATTCTTCTTTCTTTCTTTTTTTTTTTTTTTTGAGAGTTTTGAGAGTCATGAGGATTAGAGAAAGAGTCTAGTCCTCAACTTGCTAGGTACATGACCCCTGTCCAAGATTCCAGTGATGTTAACAATCTTCATCCTTCTTGACCTCTCTGCACTGTTTGACACTGTCAGTCCCCATCATTTCTGTGATATTATGATCTCTCTATTTTTTCTCCATCACTATTCTCTCCTGCTCATCTCTTACTTGCCTGATCACTTCTAGTCTCTTATTGTTCCTTCATTCAGATCATGTCCACTAACCCTGAAGTCTGCCAAGGTATTCCCCTGTATCTGCTTTTTCACTTGGTTGATCTCATTAGTTCATGTATCTTTTTTATGTAAGTTTTTCATTTCTCTCTGTCTAGCCCTAATCTCTCTAGTCTAACACCTATGTTTATTAGACATCTTCAACTGGATATTTCATAGACATCTTAAATTCAACATGTACAAAACTGAACTCATTCTCTTCTCCCTCTGCCTGCTGCCCCTCTCCACCACCATCAAAGTCTCCTTTCTACTTAATAATCCCATTACTATTAAGGATATGACTATCCTTCTAATCACGACCTAGGGTTAATCTTCTATTTTTCACTCTCCAATAGCTAACTAATTCTACCTTTGTAACATGTCCTCTCCTATTGTGACACTGTCATAACACTAAAAAAAAAAAAAAAAAAAAAAAAGAGTAGGACTGCATGCAGTCCCATATCACCTTATACTTGTAATATTCCAAAACTCAGTTGATTAGTCTCCCTGACTGAAGTCTCTCTCCACTTCATTCCATCATCTATTCAGCTGTCAAATTTATCTTCCTGTACATATCACTCTTCCTACTCAATACACTCCAACAAATCCTTATTACTTCCAGTATCAACTATAAAATCTGGTGTTAAACTTTTAAAGCCCTTTATAATCTGACCTCCTCCTGTTTTTCTAATCTTATATCTTCTTCCTCTTTGCCTACCTTATGATCCTCCTTGTTCCTTGGACAAGATGCTCCATCTCAAAATTTCAGGCATTTAACCCCATGTTTAAAGCTTTCTTCCTCTTCATCTCTGCCTTTAAATTTCTTTGGATTCTTTTAAGACTCAACTCCCATTTCACCTTCTTCACGAAGCCCTTCTTGGTTCCCCTTAACGGTAATAATCCCCTTCAGAAATTACTCCCAATTTGTCCTGTCTACATCTTGTTTGTACATATGGTTTGAATTTTTTTCTCCTATTAGATTTTGAGCTTCTTGAGAAGAGGTTTAGAAAAAAAAAGAGAATAGGTTTGAGTTTGTTTATTTATCTTTCTGAGACTCCCCAGGACTTAGCAGTGTGTAAATACTTACTGACAACCTGAAAATATAAAGCGTTTTGTAAGCTTTAGAATGTTAGCTATCATTACAAAGCAATAATTGTGTTTTCCAGAACTTTTTAACATTTTTATCAATGACATAAAGCAATAAATGACAGGGTCATCAAATGTATGGATAACACAAATGAATTGTTAGCATACTATATGACAGTTAGGCTCCAAACGGATGTCTATGGGCTTGAGTTTTGTCTTAAATAAAATAGGATGGAATCTAGTTGGGAACATATGAAGTCTTGAACTTGAACACATACACACACACACACACACACACACACACACACACACACACAATCAACTTTACTAGCATAGGATGCATGGTTAGCCAACAGTTGTCCTATAAAAGATCCTGGTGTTTTTGTGGACTACAAGCTCCTTGAGTCAGTTGTGTACCCCCTTATATGCTCTGTCCTTTTCAGACTTCATCCAAATTATTGCATTCAGTTTTAGACACCATAGTGACAAACTAAAAAATGTCCAGAGAAGAAGGAATGACTGTAATGTCTGATTCCATGCCATAAGCATCCCAGTTGAAAGAGCTGGCCATATTTAGCCTGGAAAAAAAGAAAGTGGGAAGGGAAGGAAAAAAAAAATTATAGCTTTTCAAGGACAGTCATCCCTTCCAGATAATGGAGGTTAGGGACATGGTATCACCAAGGTCTGGAAAATCCACATAAAAACGTTTGGCTCTTTCTTCATACAAGAGAAAAAGTCTGAATTGTTTCTTTTTCTTTTATAGGTTGTTTACAGTACCTTATTGTCAGATGTGGGTTAAGTATTTGATCATAGGCTCTGTGTTGTCTGCTGATCTTTATCATCTGTGGCTTCTGCAAAATTCCCCCAAAATTCCCATTTAATTTGTTAGTCAGCCCATGATATAAGAAAACTTTGATGGGGAAAGTCACAATATGGAAAGGATAACTGCATATGAAGGATCACTGTATGGAGGATTACTTTTACTCTACTTGACCCTAGAGGGAAGAATCATGAATTAGAAAATGTAAATTGCAAAGAGGAACATTTGGTCTTGTTGTCAGAAATAAAAAAATTAAAATTAAAATTAAAAAAAATTCTAAAAATGAGAAGCTAGGCAACATAGAATACTGACTCAAAAAGTAGTAGGCACCCCCTCTTTGGACATCTTCAAGAATAAGCTGAACAATCACTTGTTAGAGAAATAATAATGAGGATTCTTTTTCAGGTGGGGATTGTATTATATGGCTACTACGGTCCATTCCAATCTCAGACTTTATGTTTCTAAATGACATGGTCAGTTCTAGACTTTAGAAACATCAGTGTGGCAGTTATGTGAAAGATGGACTGAAGTAGAGGGACCAACTGGAATGAAGAGTATTTTGGAGGCAATTTCAATAGTTCAAATTAAAAAGTGATGAAGTACCACTACACACCTCTCAGATTGACTAGGATGACAGGAAAAGATAATGCTTAATGTTGGAGGGAATATGGGAAAACTGGAACACTGATACATTGTTGGTGGAATTGTGAATATATCCAGCCATTCTGGAGAGCGATTTGGAACTATGCTCAGAAAGTTACCAAACTGTGCAGACCCTTTGATCCAGCAGTGTTACAACTGGGCTTATATCCCAAAGAGATCTTAAAGAAGGAAAGGGACTTGTATGTGCAAAAATATTTGTGGTAGTCCTTTTTGTAGTGGCTAGAAACTGGAAATTGAATAGATGCCCATCAATTGGAGAATGGCTGAATAAATTATGGCATAGGAATATTAGGAATATTACTGTTCTGTAAGAAATGGCCAACAGGATAAATACAGGGAGGTTTGAAGAGACTTACATGAACTGATGCTGAGTAAAATGAGCAGGACCAGGAGATCATTATATACTTCAATAACAATACTATGTGATGATCAATTCTGATGAATGTGGCTCTCTTCATCAATGAGATGAAGCAAATCAGTTCCAATAGAGCAGTAATAAATTGAACCAGCTACACCCAGCGAAAGAACTCTGGGAAATGACTATGAACCACTACATTGAATTTCCAGTCCCTCTATTTTGTACAGCAAACTAACTGTATGGACATATATACATATATTGTATTTAATTTATACTTTAACATAATTAAATGTATTGGTCAACCTGCCATCTGGAGGAAAGGGTAGCGGAAAGGAGGGGAAAAGTTGAAACAGAAGGTTTTGCAAGGGTCAATGCTGAAAAATTATCCGTGCATATATCTTGTAAATAAAAAGCTATTTTTTAAAAAAAAGTGATGAGGGTGTGGAATATGGTGACATCTATGTGAATAAAGAGAAAAAGGTGGATAAAAATGTAAAAAATAATTTTCCCACTAATGCTGATAATCCACTAGTAGGTATGTGTTCACAGGAACTTGAAAGGGATTTAAGAAGAATCTATTTCAATCGCTCCATTTTATAGAAAAGGAAACTGAAGCTCAGAGAAGTGACTTAGCAATTTCATACATTGAGGAGCATAGCTATGACTTGTACTGAGACCTTTTGGCTCCACATCCGGGCCTCAATGACCATTCCATTCCTTTCCTTTGGAGTTGTGCCCTAAATGCCTCCTCTGGGAGAATAAATACATTAGAGCCTATAATGAATTGATACCTCCTTGTGACTGAATAGTCCAGATAGTCTAAGTTCAGAACTAATAGTGACTTCATGAATTATCCTTGTCTGGTGAGATCTGCCCTTCAGGAGGTGACCTTGGAAGCAATTCTTTGAATGAAGCCATCCGTGACCAAGAGAGTATTTCAGATGAAGAGATTAAGAAATACCAAGATTAGCAATGGTCAGCTATGTATACACATGTTGGATTTAACATTTTTAACATGTATAACATATATTGGATTACTTGCCATCTAGGGGAGGAGGTGGGAGGAAGGGGGGTGGGGGTGGTTGGAACAGAAGGTTTTGCAAGGGTCAATGTTGAAAAATTAGCTATGCATATGTTTTGAAAACAAAAAAGCTTTATTTTTTTTAAAAAGGAAAAAAATAAAAGTGAGTTCCTTGAGAATCAGAATCGTGTTTTTGCCTTTCTTTGTATCCCCACCACTTAACACAATTTTAGTTACTTAATTCAAACTGATTGCTCTTGTTTGATCCTTCTAACAACTGTATTTATTATTGCCATTTTACAATTGAGGAAACTGAGGCTGAAGTGACTTATTCATGACCACACAACTCAGTAAAAGGCAAAGATGGAATTTTATCCAGGTATCTCTTAATTCCAAGTCAATAGTATTTTTTACCACACATTATTTATCATAAATACCAATTGTGATTCTCAAGAGGAAATAAATCAACTGATGAGGGTGGGGATGAGGAGAAATTTCTACTCCGAAGCCATCAAATAGTAAAACAGATGTTTTAATAACTAAGTAACAACTAAATAATTACTACGTAACAATTAAGTAACTAGTATTTGACTTTTTCTAAATAAGAACAACATCTTTCTGGACAGAGCCATCTGGTGGTCGAGCGGAAAATTTTCTTTCTTTCTTTGGCTCAGAAAAACAGACCAGGAAATAACACAAACAGGTTGAAATTGGGATAGTGTGAGTTTCAGAATGTCAGAAATTTGTCTGAAATCTTTTGGAAAGCTGAAAATCGTGTGTGTGTGTGTGTGTGTGTGTGTGTGTGTGTGTGTGTGTGATAGACAGAGAAAAGAGGGAAACAGAAAGAACACATAGACTGGTGCCACAAATTAAGAAATTGGAAGGGACCTTAGAGATCATGCATTATAACCCTTCCCTTTTTACCACTATGGAAGAAGGTGACTTCCCAGAATTCTAACTTCAAGGTTATGATCTCCCTACTCTTAGCAGTTGGAAACATCTGTCCAAGTCACTAACACAAATATACAAGCAGTATAGATCTGAACTAGATGGATTCTAAGATTATCTTTGAGTTTCAAGTCCTATTTTATGCTTTTTTTGGAATTCAGAATTTGTAACACATAAGAACTATATTCATAAAAAGTTATGATTAGAATGAGAGGTAATACCACGTAATCAGTACATTAAGAGCTTGCTCCCAACTTAGGATTTGAGTCTTACCTATGGCATATCTAAGGCAGCTAAATAGTTTGGTAGATTGAGGTCAGTCCTGAAGTCTCATTCTTATTAATAATAAGATTGGCTCTTATTAGTTCTGTGACTCTAAGCAAGTCATTTAACCTCTGTTTGCCTCAGTTTCCTCCCCTGTAAAATGGAGATAATAATAGCACCTGCCTCATAGGGTTATGAGAAAAACAGATAAATTATGTAAAGCATTTTGCAAACCTTATAATGCTGTACCACTTTAAGGCTTATCATCATTGTCATCATCACCATTATTATTGTTGTTATTATAATATATTACGCAACTGAACTGAGACAAATCAGCCTCTAAAGAGTTAGGCAAGTGGAATCAAGATTGCAAACTGAAGAATGATTGTTAAACTGTGTTCTTAAGCTCTTTGAATCTGGTTCTACATAGTTATATGTATGTATGTGTGTGTGTGTGTGTGTGTGCAAATATGTATATAATGTGTGCATGTATATAAGGAGAGAGAGAGGGAGAAAGGCAAGAAGGGATGAGGTAGCAGGTAGGTAATGCAATGGATATAGCTCTGAACCTGAATTCAGGAAAAACCTGAATTCAAATCTAACCTCAAGACACTTACTGTATGACCCTAAGCAAGTCACTCCACCCTGTTTGCCTCAGTTTTCTCATCTGAAAAAGGAGCTAGAGAAAGAAATGGTGATCAGTGTCTCTGTCCAGAAGATCCCCAAAAGACCTCATGAAGAATTAGATGTGACTGAACAACAACAAATTAGTAAAAGTTTTGTGGGATATATTTGAAAAACAAGAAATACATGGGGTGGGAAGAAATAAAGGGGTTTCACTTAGCATGAATGGAGGGCCTTTACTCCCACCCCAAGAGCTTACTAATTGAATCAAGTTTATGGATTTGATTTTTATTCATTGGGGTCTCAAGTGATAGATGCAGCAAAAAAGATCAAGATGAAATGACTAATGTTGGTTTTAAAGAGATTCTTTAAGGACTAAAGAAAGGAACTGAAAAACAAAGCAGGAATTTCAACCTCCTCCCTTCCAGTCTCTTACAATCCACTGCTTCATTCAAAATTCCTCTGTAATCCCCTCCAGGAAGCCTTTCTGGATTGCAATAATTTTTAACCCAACCCCACTCCCACCCTTTCACAAATTACTTTCTATTTACTTTGTGTAGTTCCTTATCTGGATACTTGTTTATGGTGTGATAGGTAAACTCCTTTAGGGCAAGGACTATCTTGATTTGGGGGGAGATAGATTTTTAATAAATGTGCTTGCTCAGAGATTAGTGCTCAACCTTGACCAATTTAAAAAATATGGGAAAAGAAAAGGGCAAAACTGGGTATCTGTTTTCAAAAATTTGAAGGTTTGTAAGGGAGAAATGATTTATTCTTACTCACCTAATCCTGAAATCAGAGTTAGCAGAGTGAGCATAATTACAGAGACATATTTAGGTTTACTAAACAACAATGAAATGGGTTCTCTTGGGACATAGTAGACTCCCCTTCTGTGGAGGTGTCTGAGTAAAGGCTGGATGCCCATCTGATATATTCCAGGATTCTTTTTCAGGTATGATTTACACTAGATGGTTCCTGAAGTCCTACCAATTCCAACATCCTGTTAAGTCTATCTATCATGGTTTATTTTATTGATGAGGCCCCTGGAACACTGGAAGAGGAAGTTACAGAGAGACGTCCTAAAAAGAGTGGCTTGGGAGTCAATAGACCTGGATTCAAATGTTTCCTTTTAAACTTTTTTTTTTTTGTATATACTTTTATACTTCACATAGCTTTTAGCTATGTGAAATGGGAGGGTTTTTTTTTCCCCAAATCTCTATAACTCAAATTTACCTGGAAAGTAGATATGATAACATCTGTCCCCTTCCTAGGTGTTTGTATGGATGAAGAAATAAAATTTAGTTCTATATAAATATAATTGGGGGAAGGGACAGCTAGGCAGCACAGTGAATAAAGTTCTAGGCTTAGAATCAAGAAGACCTGAATTCAAATCTAGCCTCATACATTTACTAGCTATGTGACCCTGGGCAAGATCTTGTTTGCCTCAGTTTCCTTATCTGTAAAATGAGTTAGAGAAGGAAATAGTAAACTACTCCAGTATCTTTGCCCAGAAAGTCATAAAGAATTAGACCTGACTGAAATGACTGAACAATGACAACAAATAAAGTGTCATTTTTATTAATATAATTTATAATCTATATAATATATATAATTTATTAATAAGGTCCAAATTAGTTTTTGTCCCCAACTAAGCAATCTGGAGAAGAGTAAGATAGCTGCAATCACCCTGGGCTAAATGTTTATCAGCGCAGAATCTAGAAGACCAAATTTGGACAATTCTAGGCACTACTTTTGTCACAAGTAGTGGAGAATGCTTTAGGCTCACTTTACATAAGATAACAGCTTATTTATGGAGATGTGTTAAGGTTTTATCATGCCTGCAAACAAATTAAATCAGTCCTTTGTACTGTAATTACTTTTTCTTGAGATGAGAAATAGAAACCTGTGATTTCATTGTTATTGAAAACTACCAGGTGAGGAAACTCCCACTGCCTAGGTAGCCACCATTTTTTTCCCCTGCATTTTGTATTCTTAGGGAATTGCAGAATTTGCCAAAGGTCACAATGCTCAAGGTATTCCTGCCTTTCAGATCACCAGTTTAAGCTGCTTCTAAAGTCCTGAGAACTAGAGAGTAATTGTGTCTTTGAGGATATGATAGTGAAAGTTATTAAGTTCACTGGTATATTGAACTTGGGTGTAGGAATTTGTTTCACTTTTACTTGTGGATTTCCTGTTATTTGACTTCAAGTTAAAACAAATTAACAAGTATTTTTTTAAATGCTACCATATACCAGGCACTGTGCTAAAAACTGGAGATACAAAGACAGGCAAAGTCTAATGGAGAAGGCAACTCAAAAATTACAATGTACAAACCAAATCTAAAAAGAATAAAATGGAGAGAATCAGAGGTGGGTGGTGGGTGGAGGGGGTAGATGATACTAAGAGGCTATTTGCAAAAGGCAGATTTTAGGCTGAAAGTGAATAAACCAGGAAAGCCAGGAGGTAGAGATGAAAATGGAGAATTCCATCATGAGGTAAAGTCAGTGAAAATACAAATCTCTATTTCTTACTTATGCCCTTTTGCCAAAAAATGGGGAGAACCTTCACCTACTGGAGGTCAAAAGACTACCCTGAAAATTATTTGTCTTCAATGATCACTTTATGAACCATAATCACAAAATATGTGATATATGGATTCAAGAGCTGCCTTACTTAATTCTGTTATTTTGACTCATGTAGTCATTGGTTCACACTTTGAATCCCAGTTTTACTATTTATCAGTTGAGGTCACTTGTGGCTTCAATATTGCTTTGTCTTTCACATACACAAAAAAAAGTTTATTTGGTGAAAGTTGGGTCTTCTTTCCTCATCTTCTAACATCACAAAAATATCCTTCTTTGTACAAACATCCTGGGCAAGTCACTTAATCTTGTTTACCTCAGTTTCCTCATCTGTAAAATAAACTAGAGAAGGAAATAGCAAACCATTCTAATATTTCTGCCAAGAAAACTCCAGTTGAGGTTATGAAGAGTCAGACATGACAATGTCTTTTTCACTCCTGCCTCTCATGAAGAGGTAACCCTTCTCCTTGTCAAGACAAATCATTCCATGTGATTTTTTTATATTATCCCATGCTTTATTCTCTAAAAGATTATCCCTTTAATCATTTCCACTCTCTTTTAATCTCCAAACTCTCTCCTTCCCACTGTTGCCTAAAAACATACCTATGACTGCATGCTTAAAATATCTTCACTTGTCTGCTAGCTAGTGTCCTGTATTTCTCCTTTATTTCTCAGCGCAGCTCCTTGAGACAGTCTCCCACTCTTGATTGTTCTAAATCCTTAGCATCTGGCTTTCCAGCTTCATCATATGGCTGACACTGCTCTCTTCAAAGGCACCAATTATCTCTTAATTGAGAAATCTTATGGACTCTTCTCAATCTTCACCCTTCTTGACTTCTCTGAAATCTTTGATATGGTAGATTATGCTCTTTGCCACCTCAACCTGGATGTCCCATAGACATGTCCAGTTCAATATGTCATTTTTACCTCCTCATGCTTGGATGATGGTGACAGCCTTCTGGTTAGTCCTCCTGCCTCAAATCTTTCTCCACCCCATTCCATGGTGCCAAATTAATATTCCTAAAGCACAGACTTACCATATAGTCAATGAGATCCAATGAATATTATATCCAGCGATAAATATTAACCCCTCTGTTTGCCATTGAAAGTTTTTTTCACAACCTGAGTCCATCTTCTTGGCCCATCAATACCTTCCTTACATATATACACTTAACACTTCTTAGCTGTATGACCCTAGGCAAGTCATTTAACCCCAATTACCTCCGCAAAAGAAAGAAAGAAAGAAAGAAAGAAAGAAAGAAAGAAAGAAAGAAAGAAAGAAAAAAAGAAAAGAAAAAAGAAAAAAAAGAAAAGAAAAGAAAAGAAAGAAAGAAAGAAAAGAAAAGAAAAGAAAAGAAAAGAAAAGAAAAGAAAAGAAAAGAAAAGAAAAGAAAAGAAAGAAAGAAAGAAAAGAAAAGAAAAGAAACTGGGGGTACAGCTGAAACTTTTAATAGCACCTTTGGTTCTCCTGAACTTACCAAATGAGCAGCACTCTCATTTTAGAATGCTTATTAACTTAGCATCTGGAAAAAGTAAACACATAAGGAGGAACATCATGACCCCCACTGGGAGAATGTAGCCAACTACACTCTCCCCATAACAGTAATTCCAACTGCCTTATCTCTTCATAGCTGCAAAGCAAATGATACTAAGAGATAGTTTGTCTTCCCTATGGTTTTTGTAAGAACATTCAGATATGACCCAGCAATATCTGAGTCAGCAGTTTGTTTTTTTTTTTTCCCTCAATTACTCAGTTAATTAGAAGACTTTTTGCCATCACACAGTACTAGTTCCTAAATCACTCAGAGTTTCCATAGGCTTAAATTGGAAGCAGGCAGCTAATATCTGTGTATTCACCAAAATCTATTCCTCATAGGTTGGTCAACCCATGCTATAGATTGAATCCCAACTTTGGTCTTGAGGTACCATGGGAAGAATCAAAATTTTAGAAAAATAATAACAAATATCCCTACCACAATTAATAAAAAAAAAGGGGGGGGGGAGTTCTGATATGGTCTTAACTGGGTGACTCTGGTTCCTTCTGTCCTAGGAATCTTTCGCTGATAAAAAGCACTAAGGAGTAGTTTGGTGGGAAGCACTTCAAAAACTTGAGACTTTGTTCCCAAAGCACCCAAATTTCCCTTCCTGTTATGGTTGTCAATAAAAATTATCTATTCCCTTATGGATAATATAAGTGGTATCACTTAATGGTCTAAGGAGTCCCACAGGTATCCTCTATGTGACTGTGGCTCAAAGAATAAAAAATAGACTGATTTCAAATCCTGATTCTGTCCTAGTCTCATCTTGGTCTTGGGCAAATAATTTCTCATCCTTGGGTCTCAGTTTCTTCTTTTGTAAAATTTTTGTATGTAAAATTTTACAAAAAACAAATTGAGTTGAAAGGTCAGCCATTCTGAATTTGGAATTATGTCCCCTCAAGTTACTAAATTGGGCATAATTTTTGAGTCAATGATATCACTATTGTCTATACCACAAGGAGATAAAAGAAAAAGAATAAGGATCCACATATACAAAAAATATAAAGAATAAATTATATATTTATTATATAAATATATTTATAAAGAAGCACTTTTTGTGTTGGCGAAGAACTGGAAAGTAAGGGAGTGTCCATCAATTGGGGAATGACTGTACAAAGTATGTTATGTGAATGGTTTGGAATATCATGCCATAAGTAACAATGAAAGGGATGGTTTCATAGAAGCCTTGGAAGACAAATGGATTGATACAAAGTGAAGTGAGCAGGAGCAGAGCAAATTCTACATTATCAACAATAGTATAAGGATGGGCAACTTTGAAAGACTAAGAATTTCAATCAATCATCAATTCTAGACCACTCATATTGAAAAACTTATCTCCTGAGTGAGAAGTGAGAATCGCTGGATACAGATTGGGATATATATATATTTTTAATTTCTCCCAAGGGTTGTTTTTAGGTTTTGTTGTTGTTTTTAATTTTCATTTGGGGGAATGAGAGGAAGAAAAGGTGAATTTTCATTCATTGAAAAAAAAATATAATAAAGTAAACCAAGAGGGTTAAATTGAATTATTTTTAAGTCACTTTCATATTTTTAAATCTAAGAAGACCTAGGATTTTTCATCCCATTAAAGGGAAGAAGAAATAGCATCAGAGAATTGCTCATAATTTAGGCAGATTACAGAATCTCCTATGATGGGGGGACACATGGATTTTTTAAAGGAAGATAGTTCAACAATACTCACTCCCTAGAAAGTGAGCTCTTTCTGAGTCCAACCACCTAGCACCCACTTCTAAGGTGAGAAATTCTTTGATTATTAGTTAATTAATCCCTTTCTTTCTATCTGATGCTTTTTAGAAAGTAAAATTATCCCTACCCCCAAGGGAATTTTCTTAAGACAAAAATTGGTTTAGGTTTTTGTCTTTATATTTCAAGTACCTTACACAATGACCCAACTTGATATGTAATTTAAAAGGTTTACTGAATTGAACCAAATTAATCTCATAACTATCCCTAGAAGATAAACAGATCCATGGAGCTAATGATTTTCTGAAGGAGGGATTTGCCCAAAGGAAGAAAAATGAAAGGAAAAAATGAAAAGAAAAACCTTTCATCCTTCAGACAATCTTTAGCCCAAAGAAAATCAAAAACCCAATCCTATGTCTTTTTGTCCTAATAGCTGTGAGATCCACTGTAGGTCAAGGTCTAGTTTATTTCCAAAGACCGTTGGGTCAAAATGGGAGAAAAAGCTAAAAGAGGAAGCATTTAACAATGTCAAAGACCTTTCTTTAGAGAGGTGAGAAGTAGGTGTTGGGAGCTAATCAGAAGGTATCTTTATGGAAGGGTGTGAGTACTATTGAGTCTTAAAATGCAATCCACCCTCCATTGTTGGAGAAAGGCTATAATCTGCCTAAATTGTGGACAGTTCTTTATGCCTTTTGCCCTTCCCTTAATGGATGGAAAATCAGCATCATAGACTTAGGTGTGGAAATTACTTTAAAGACCACCTAGTCTAAAGTCTCTCATTTTGGAGTAGATAGACATTTATTAAGCCCTTACTGTATTTTACACGGGGAGCTAGTGGTGCAATAGATAGAAACTGGATCTAGAATCAGGAAGATTAGAGTTCAAATCCAGTCTCAGACGCTTAGTAGCTGTGTGACCCAAGGCAACTCACTTTAACCCAGTTTCTTTCTGTTTGCTTATCTATAAAATGAGTTGCAGAAGGAAATGGCAAGCTACTCCAGTATTTTTACCAAGCAAACCCCTCATGGGATCACAAAGAGATGGACACGACTGGAAAAAAAAAAGGGGGGGGGGCAAAATCTCCATGACCAATGGTCATTAGCTAATTGGTAAATCCTTATTAACCTGGATTGAAGTGATTAATTTTGTCCCTATGGAGAAGAGTAGAGAAATCTAACATGGTGCCTACCTAAAAATAAAAGCACAACCTCTTCTACTAGCCTTGCTGTCAGAGGTATATATGAGTTTCATTCCAAGTTGTGGCCTATAAGAATGGGGATTTTGGTTGAGTCCTTCGATCTGAAAACAATTACCCTCCTGGGTCTGATTATCCCCTTGTGATAGTTAAAAAGTCCATTTTGCTCAATTCAGTAAACATTTTGAATTACTCATTAAATAAAAGCTTAACATTAGGTACTAGAGACAAATAGACTAAAAGAAAACCAGTTCCTGCCCTGGAAGAATTCCCCAGCCCAAGAGAGAATTTGTCTAGGGAAATGAATGCTTTACTTATTCAAGAATGGAATATCAGATTGGAAGAAAGAGCTAAAAAGGGGTCAATTAATAACCTCCAAGATTTTATCACCTTAGAAATGGGTATTGCATGGATAGAATCAGAAAGAGTCCACTGGTGTGAACATTATAGAACTAGCCTTCTCTTAAAATAAAACCTATCCCCATTATTGGAAACACCATAATCTGCCTAAAATATGGACAGCTCTCTGGTACTATTGCCCTTCCCTCAGTGGATGAGAAATTCTAGGATCCAAGGTTTAGGTATGGAAGTAGCTTTAAGGCCATCTAATTCTAATCTCCCATTTTCAAGATTAGAAAAATTGGAAAGAAGAAAGTAAGGAATTTGACCAATGCCCTAGAGAGTGATAGGAGCAGGATATGAATCCAGATCATAGCTGAGAGGAACTAAGAACAGGGAAAGGCATATCTGAAATAGACTCCCCAAGACATGCATAGAAGTAAAATTGACAAGACTTAATAAATGATTAAATATGTGATTTAGAGGAAAGTGAGGGAGTGAGGATGGTACTGAAGTTCTGAATTTTGAGTAATTAGAATATGATGCTATTGATGAGTATTTTCAGTCAGGACTGCATTTGGGGTTTTCCTGACAAAGACACTGGAATAGTTTGCTATTTTATTCTTAGCTCATTTGACAGAAAACAGAAAACAATGATTTGCCCAATGTCCTCTTGACTTCAGGGTTCTCTCTATCCACTGAGCTACCTGGCTGCCCTAAAATTTGCTGCTATTGGTCAATCGTGTCTGCTCTTCATGATCCCATTTAGGATTTTCTTGGCAAAACACTGGAGTGGTTTGCCATTTTCTTTTCCAGCTCATTTTAAAGATAAGGAAATTGAAGGGCATGGGATTAATCCCTGGGTTACACAGCTAATGTCTGTTGCCAGATTTGAACTCAGGAAGATGAATCTTCCTAATTCAAACCCAATGCTTTTTGTATTTTAACTGGTGAGGAAAATCAGCCAGAGAAACAACGTGTCCCAGCTCACATCCTTTGAGATCTAATCCAGGAAATCTGCATATCTGAACCTCCATCCAGGTCTATGAAATCTGTCTTTAAATATCTGGAAGACATAATGTTAAGGAAGAATTGTTTTTGGTCCCAGAGACAGAAGCCAAACAGTTGATGAGAATTTTCAGGAAAAACTTCCAAAGAAATAAACTTGCCTTGAAAATAATTTACTTTCCCCACACTTAAAACAGGCAAGCAAAGGCTGCACAACCATTTTGAAGGATATGATAGGAAAAAATGTTCAACTAAAGATTGGCCTGCATAGGTCTAACATCCCTATTCCAGGTTTCTCTCAGCTGGGATCGAGATTCAAATTTTGCTCCTATTACTCCCTAGGACACTGGTCAAATCTCTTCATCTATCTCCTAATCACTCTCCTAATTTCTAAAATAAGAGATGGGCAGTAGATAGATTTAAATTCATTTCCATATCTAAGTCTAGGATCTTAGAATTTTTCATCCATTAAGGGAGGGGCAAATAGCACCAGAGAACCATAATTTAGGCAGATTATAGGTTTCCAACAATGGGGGCAGATTACATCTTAAAACAATAATGATCCTACATGGTCACACCTTTGAAAGTAGTTTTGTGACTGAGTTCTCCCTCCTAACACCCTCTTCTCATGTTTTGCAGAAGTGGGAAGGTTTTTGAGATTGTTAATTAATCCCTTTTCTAGCTCTTTCTATTTGACACCCCTCCCTCAGTAAGTCTGTCTCCCAAGAATTCCCTTGTGCTGAAACCAGTTTACATTTCAGTCTATGTATTTCAAGTACCTAACACCAAGTCTCTACTTAATAGATGATTACAAAATGTTGACTTTTTTTGAGCAAATTAGATCTGACAGCTATTGAGAGGAGCAAACTTTTGTTCCCATTTGACTAAAGATTTTTAGAGAGAGGAAGGGTCTTTCCCAAAGTCTTTATTTCTAACTAAAGGATCTCAACTTGGAATGAAACCCCCAATGAGCATTTTTAGGCCTGGTAGAAGAGAATGTTTGTCTTTTCTTTTTTTTTTTTTTCTACTGGAAACTTTCCCTAGTTTTTTTTTATAAAACTGGATCTTGCCTCCAGGGCCCCTACACCACCTAGCTTCCCCCTAACTCTTTAGAGATAAAATCAATCCAATTCAGGTCAATAACATCAACATCAAAACAAGATAAGCAATTTGATAAACTTAAAAGTTTGCAAAGTACTTCAAAAATATCTTCTCATACTGGCAACTAGGGTGGGGTGGAATTGGAGTCAGGAAGTCTTGAGTTCAAATCCAACCTTAGATATTTATTTACTCTGTGATGTTTGCCAAAGCATTAGACCTCTGCCTCTGTTTCTTTCACACTAAAATGGAAATAATAGCATCTATGTCCTAGAGTTGAGGATCAAATGAGATGTCTGTTACATATTAACAAACATTTTTTGTAGAAATATGTTTAGAAGAATTGCACATATTTAACCTATATTGAATTACTTGCTGTCTACAGCAGAGGAGAAGTAGGGAGGGGAAAAAAAAATTGGAACACAAGGTTTTCCAAGAGTGAATGTTGAGAGCTTTTGAAAAATAAAAAGTTATTATTATATATAAAAAAAAATTCTAAGGTACCTACTATGTACTATATGTAGGTAGCATCATAATACAATGAAGGTCCTTGAGAAAGGCTTTTTCCTCACAACAATGCTGTTATGTAGGTGCTATTATTATCCTTACTTTTTAAAAAAAATTTTTAATAGCTTTTTATTTACAAGTTATATGCATGGGTAATTTTACAGCATTGACAATTGCCAAACTTTTTGTTCCAATTTTTCTCCTCCTTCCCCCCACACCCTCCCCTAGATGGCAGGATGACCAATACATGTTAAATATGTTAAAGTATAGATTAAATACAAAATAAGTATACATGTCCAAACCATTATTTTGCTGTACAAAAAGAATCTGTCCTTACTTTTTAAAGGAGAAAATAGTCTACGTAAAATTAACCAAGGTCACATAACTAGAAAGTATCTGATTCAGGATTTGAATTCATCCCTGACTTCAAGTCCAATATTCTATCCACTTCCTTTATCTAGTTGTCCCACAAGCATTTATAGACTTTCAATTCTATTCAGATCAAATTATAAGCATTTCAAAAGACCATAGAATTAGAACTAGAAAAAAAAATTCAGGGCCCACTTGCCTAATAATTTTGGGGGGTAAACTGGGAAGCAGAGAATGCAGATAATTTATCCAAGATTACACAGTAAATAACAGAAGCAGGATATATATATATATATAAATTATTGCAAAATATATACCAAATATAAAGTAACTAACAGGGAAATGGGATCAGCAGTTGAGATCAGTAAATGCTTCCTTTAGGAGGTGACTTTAAAGCTGAACTTTAAAAAATGCTGCAGATAGAAGGGAGGAATACCTTCCATATGATGGTGGATAATTATACAAAGGCTTAGAGATGGGAGATTTAAACATTGTTAAGGAATCGCCACAAGGATAGTTTGGAACCTGGAGTTTGAAAATGCAATTAATGAATAATAGGGTTTGAAATACAGATTGGAATCAGATTGAGAAATTCTTTAATACTAAAAAAAGGATCCTCTCTCTCTGAAGCTTGGTCCAGAAGACTAACAAGGAAATGATTATCTCTTTACTAATTTATTTCATTAGATATGTGAACTAAGGAAGAGTGAGGTGATCAAAATGACTGTAAGTGGTCCAGTGGATAGTTCACTGAGCTTGGAGTCAAGAAGATTCATCTTCTCAAATTCAAATCCAGATTCAGATACTTATTAGCTGTGTGACTGTGATCAAGTCACATCACCCTGTTTGCCACAATTTCCTCATTTGTAAAAATGAGCTAGAGAAGAAAAAGACAAACCATTCCAGTATCTCTGCCAAGGAAACCCTAAACAGTGTGATAGAGAATCAATATGGCTAAACAACAAGAAGGAAGACAATGCATTGGACATTATGCTAAGTGCTGGGGATGTGGACAATGTAGACACCAGATGGTAGTAGGAACCAAAAGTTTGGGGTTCAGTCATGATTCACAACGACCATTCTTTTGGCAAAAGGTAGATTTATTTAGGAAAAGAGGTTACAGGCAAAATGGAGAGATACAATAGACACCAGGAGTGGTAAATATGAAATAGAGTTGAGAGAGCATATGAAAGACAAATTCCTCAGTGAAACTCACAATTACGCAGAAGAAAGTCAAACCGTGAGATTGGGGTATGTATGTCCTTAGCTGGCAGGCTAAAACCTGAAAGGGACTTAGCCCCCTAAAAGAGTTAACTGTAAGGAGGTGAAATGGGGTTGAGAAGCATAATGGAGTTAGGGGAGATATCATGTGGCACGGGATGGAGGGTAAGGAGAAAGATATCATGAGGCAGAGTGCTATGGTGGACTGACCAAACAGATGGCAGTAGTCATGGGATGGCCCACAAGTAGATTTCATAGGAAAAAATTAACTTCAGGGATACGCCAGGGATTTCTGACAGGGCATGGCAAGATAAGACTGCTCCAGACCTCTACAGAGGGTGGTTCTCAGAGGTTTGAGATAACATGAATTTCAGACTGGACAGCCTCCCCAGAGGGTAGGACCATGGAACTAAATTTATCTCTATCATTGCCTACTCCCTGCCTGCCTCAGGGATCAATTCTTTAGTTTCTCTCTGAGCAACATACCATTCAAGACCTCATCAGTGGTATACAAAAATGAAAAATTTCATACTCTTTTATAGGTTACCCTCTACTGGAGGGCAGCACAGTTATATATATATGTATATATATAAATACACACAAAGTAATTTGAGGGATGAGAGAATAGCAGATTTAGAACTGAGAAGAGACTAGCCCAAAATAACAATATTTTTTTAAATGATGGTAAAACTTAGAGGCCATATAATCCAAGGGTTTCATTTCATTTCATTGAGGAACTTTAGATCTTCTTGGTCACTCTGATAGAGGAAGGTCCAAATCTACTTCTCTGACTCTTATATTTATGAGGTTACATGAGAACTGTCTTTAAGTAAAGGTCTTTTATGTTGAGAAAGGATTAGGTTTATTCTCAGTCCTAGAGGACAAAAGTTAGAAGAGCTATGGGATGGAATTTGTGAGTTTAGACTTGATGGGAAAACCTTTATAAGAATGGGAGTTGTCCAAAAATGGAAAAAAAAAATCTTCCTCTCCAATGATCTCCAAACAAAGGTTGGATGATTACTTTGGAGAAATATTTGTTGTAAAGAAAAATCTGCAAGAATGAATTGGACTAGATGTGGAGAACCTCCAAGTTAGGGGTTCCAAATTTCTTTAGGGTAACACATATACTGGTAGCAGGGCTATATGACATCCTGGAAAAAAGCATGTTCAGATCCTAGTTTTGACCTTACCCTTAGGTGATCCTTTCACCTTTCTGAGAAGCACTTACTTCTAATCCCCAAATCAGGGTTTGGACTGAATGTCCCTCCCGACAATAACATCCTCTGTTCTTAGGTCTTTCCCAATACTGACATTGCCTCCTAAGGTTCCTTAGAACTGGACTTCAGGAAGACCTGAGTATAAATCTGATCTCAGACATTTACTAGTTGTGTGACTGTAAGCATGTTGTCACAACCCCTGTCTCCCTCAACTTTCTCATATTATTTCTTCATACATTTCTTCATAACAATAGCACTTATTTCTCCATGTTATCCACATCACATGAGATGACAGTGTTAAGCATTATTTAAACCTTAAAGGGCTATATAAATGCTTGCTGTTTAGGTTTTGTTGTTGTTCTTATTAAGACTTAATACAGTGCCTGGCCCTTCATAGACACCATAAAAATGATAGTTATTATTACCTTTGCTCTTGCTATTGTCATAGTCCTTATCAATTCTGATATTCTGTGGCTCTTTCCAACTTTATCAATTTATATTTTAAAAGGCTTTTCTGGCTCAGACATTATGTTCTAAAGTTCTTTCTGTTGTTGATAATTGGGTCTAAAGAGGCCTTCCAGTCTTGACATTCTATGATTCCAAGGATGGTCCTATAAACAGCATCCTAACTTCTGGGGAAATGGTTTACTTACTTTGAAAATTCTCTTCCAACATTTCCCCTGAAACCAACTTGACAAAACTCCCTCGGTCCAAAAGGAAGAGAAATCAATACATTGAAATGTTTTCCCGCCAAGATACTAATACTATGCTTTCTGACCTCAATAACTGGCTCTGTCTTTGTATGTGTCTCTCTGCCTCTCTTTCTCTCTATCTCTGTTGGTGATCCAACTAGTTTTTGTCTTTTCTAGGAGTAATTATCACTGAGCAGCTAAAGATAGCAAGAATTTCTGATAAGAGTAACACACAATGGTTTTTTCCCTTTTGTTCTGATTTTTTTCGCAACACTACTATTGTGTAAATATGTTTAACATGATTGTACATGTATAATCCATATCAGATTGGTTGCTATTTTGAGGAAGAAAAAGAGGAAGGGGGAAAAATTTAGAACATAAAATCTTATAAAAATGAATGTTAAAAATATCTTTACATGTAATTGGGGAAAAAAATACTATTAAGTGTAAAGAGAGAGAGAAAGAGAAAGCACAACCCACATTGATATCCTGGCTTGCCAAAAAAAAAAAAAAAAACAACAACAACAACAACCACCTAAGATAAGTAAATGAGAGCAATGACATTCAAATATTTTAGATATGGGTGGGGAGAAAGGAAGAGAATACTGTTGAGAGGTAATCTAATCCTTTTTTCTGCCTGGAAGCAAGTTTTTAAGTACATTATCCAAAAACTATGAGCAATAGTTATTCTAATTTTGAAGGTTTCTAAGATTTCTAGGCATACAAGATTCCATAGTTTTAGCCTGACTCTGAGGTTGGATTCTCCTCCTGCTTGAAGGAAAGATCTTAAAAAAAAAAAAAAAAAAAAAGAACATTAAGACTCTGGAGGAATGAGCTGATCACTGTGTGATAAATCTTTATGCCAAACAAAAAGTGAACAGATTAAAAAATACATACATATTTCTTATGGCACAATAATATTCCATTCCATTTGCATGCCATAATTTGATCTACCAGTTCTTAGTTGATGAAGATACTCTTAATTTCTAGTTCTTTACCACCACCACCATTTAAAAAAAAATCTAGATGTATAAATAGTTTTTACACATATAGCTCCTTTCCCATTTTCTTTTGGTAGCACAAAAATCTGTGTTATTAGATGAAAGAGCATGCACAGAATAGTAAATTTGGAGGTATAGTTCCAAATAGCTCCTCAGAACTATTAGTCCCACAATAGTTGGTCAATGTATCTGTTTTTCCACAGTTTCTCCAACATGTCATATATGACCTGTTATGGCATGTTGACATATATGACATATAACATATATGACATGTTAAATATGACCAATGTGGGGATTTATTTTGCTTACCTAGGCATTTTTGTTACTAGAGTTCTTTTTTTTTTAAGCCTTTCTTTTACTCCTCCCATTGGGTTAAATGATTGTTAATTGAAAATACACATACACACACACACACACACACACACACACACACACACAAAGCAGTGCTCATTCTTATGAATTCTGCTTTGGCATTCACAATGGCCAAGAAACCTACAGTTTCTAAAGGATCTACAAACTTGAGTTTCAATTTTGGCTCTTAGGGATCTTTTCTTATCAAATAAGTTAAATAATAGTTCTACAAGAAATGAAACTAGAAGACAAGAAAGAAAGAAAGAAAGAAAGAAAGAAAGAAAGAAAGAAAGAAAGAAAGAAAGAAAGAAAGAAAGAAAGAAAGAAAGAAAGAAAGAAAGAAAGAAGAAAGAAAGAAAGAAAGGAAGGAAGGAAGGAAGGAAGGAAGGAAGGAAGGAAGGAAGGAAGGAAGGAAGGAAGGAAGGAAGGAAGGAAGGAAGAAAGAAATGTTAAATGAAAAGAGAATTATTAAATCTTTGTGGGAAAGACCAAGAAAGGAATATGTGAAATTGGTTTCTTCATGGATCCAATGGCAATAAGAAGTAACATTTCATGCAGTCTTGCTCATCTTGTCTTGCAGCCCTTGGCATATGTCAATAGAACACCATAGACAATTATATCTTCTGCCAAAATCCATAGCTGAAGAGGCAATCTGCAAAAAAGCCCTGAACTTGAAGTCAGAAAGATCTGAGTTCAAATGTCATTGAGTATACTTGCTAGCTGAATGACCCTGGGCAAGTTATTCATCTCACTCTAAGTTTCTTTATCTGTAAATTGAGAAATTTAGTTTCAGTGGCCTCTAAAGTCTCTCACAGTACTAACTCCCAAGATTCTGTCATTTAGTGAGGAGAAAGATACAGGACAATTATAAGAAGAATCTAACAAAATTTTCTAAGGCATGTTAACATTTTCCCAGAAACCTGACTTAGTGGCTTCACTGTGAAACTAGCTATAGCAGGAAGATATTACATATGAGATAATATGGTCTGAATTAAGAAACAAAATGGATGAGATTCTTAAAGGTATTACATATACATGCATATATGGAAATATACATATATTATAATATACATTATATTATATATGATGTTATATATGCATTTTGTATATATATAACACATATATAATATACACATATATATAACATACACACAATACATACACATGTGTATTATATACATATTCATGTATACATATGCATATATCGTGAAAATATTGTAGAATTGGAGTCAGTTGGGAACCTTTTGCTCACTCTGCAATCCATCTATATTGCCTTCCTCATTATTCCACACAAACTCACAAAACATTTTATTTCAAAAGCCCCCATGACTATGCTCTGGATGTTCCTCCATGCTTGTATGAACTCTCTTGACTTCTGCCTCCTTTGCTTCCCTTACAACTCAGTTCAAAGGCCATCTTCACCACAAGGCCTCTTCTAATTTCCCTTCCTCCTTACCTCCGAATATCCTTCCCAAATCCAAATTATTTTATGATTATTTATATACACACACATATGTGTATGTGTATACACACACACATACTATTTCTATTCTCAGCACCTAGCATGATGGATGCCATACACATGATAGATACTTGATTGATTGATTGAAATATGGGTTTGACTCCTGAACTCAATACTTATTGTCTGTGACCACAGGCAAGTCACTTAATTTCATTAAGTCTGTAAAATGTGAAGAAGAGGAGGAAGAGAAGGAGGAAGAATGATAATAATTATGACAATGATGTTAGCAACATTTACATAGTACCTACTATTGAGGAAATTGAGGAATTAGGACAGCAAGTGATTAATTGTGAGAATTGAGTGAATGACATTGCTGGCTCAGTTCCCCTTTCCATTCAATTATGGGAATAGTTCAATTTCTCTCTTGTGAGAAAATTTTATTCAGTTGTGGGAATTGGAATAAAATCGTATTGTATTATTTGAACCTAGACCCATGTAGTTAAGAAACCTGACCAGCTCTTCTTGCTTAAGAATCCTTAACCGAAGACTAAGAAATACAGTCAGATCTAAAGATTAATGCAAGGCATTTTCTCACAATTATATATCTCAAGAATCTCATATGTCTAATATGAAAACTGGCCTCCTACTAGTCTGTCAGTTATCATTTCCATGTCCCTTTGATTATTTACAGGTATTGAGTGGGAGGGAGTGGGACATCTTTTTTTTTTTTTTCTGATTTCAGAGTATTGCACCTATTTACTTTCCTCTTTCCAATCTAGAAAATCTATAATCTTTCCTCCAACTAGAAATCAGATTAGGTAATCCTATTGTTTTCTTTTGATTAATTGGCCTTACTTGAGTAATTGTTTTAAATGTATAAAAGTCTGTCTCCCCCCTGTGTTTGGTGTCTGGATGTAAGCTGATGTGAGCTGATCCCATGTGTTCAGTGTCTAGATGTAAGCTGATGAGGTCTGATCCCAGTTTGTTGGGCAATTACCATGTATTGCTTAATAAATTGAAATGTTTGAAAGATCGAATCTTTGTTTACTCAGTTATTTCATCTTTTACCCTTCACACTATGTACAACGTGTCATGCTAAATACTTTACAAATATCATTCATCTTAGTTGATACAACAAAGAGGAGTGACAGATGCTATTATGATGTTCATTTTACAGTTTAGAAGACGGAGGCAAAAAAAGTAAAGTGACATGCTCAAAGTCACAGAGATAAGGCCTGAGACATATTTAAAATCAGTTCTTCTTGACTGCAGGTCCTGCATTTTATCCACTGCATTGCCTAGTTATTTAAAGTACTGACTTTACAACTTTTTGTGATACTCTTGTGAGATAATAATCTGAAAACCTTTGAAGAACTTTAGAGTACAATATAGAGATTCATTATTATGATTGTCATCATTGGGTTTTTTCCCCTCGTTTCAAAGAACACCATCATGGGGTGATATGTTGATTCCTATGTGAATTTCATTTAAGTGCACAGTCATCAATCTCACTTTCTCTTCCTGAGTCAGTAGAGTACAAAAAAATCAGAAAGACAGGAAGTAGCCTAGGATTCAGTGGATGATTTTGACATCTTTGATGTCTGACCATCTACAGTGTCTGCTTCAGCTGTCTTCAGGGCCATTGGAATAAATTGTTCCCAAATACCCATTCACACTCTTGGGGTAGACAGCTCTATTTTGTGCTACCCATGCTACTGTGGACAAGTCATTCTACATCTCTTTTCTCATTTACAAAATAAGGACTTTGGATGAATGAACTTCTGTCTCTCTTTTTTAATGCTCTAATTCTTATGATAACTATAGCTGTGTCTTAACAAATAGGATACAACTTGTTAAAATGTAGACAACACTTCAGAGGCAGTCTGTATGCACCTCAGTGGCTCAGCAATGGTCAAAATCAATGCTAAATTATAAAGAAGTCTAAAGATGAGAAGACATCATTTGTGTTTATGATAGCTCTAAGTCAATACTATAAGCTATTACTTCTGAAAAATTCTAACAGTCAAATTTAATGCTATCCATTCCTTAGATAGATTGAACAAATGCAAAACAGTCAGCACAATGAGTAGTACAAAAGAGCCAGAAACCAATTCAGGCCACAAACATCTGTTCTCCTTGTCCAGCAAAGAGATGTAAAGGTCAAGGGAAACATTGATTTAGACTCTAAATTCATTTGCAAATTAATCAAGAGAGAAGAATGATGTAGCAGGATAAATTTATAAAACTGAGGAAAACAGAGAGAACTATGAAGAAGGAATGTGGACTGAAGCAAAGTATTTTCTTTTTTTGTTTGTTTGTTTGCTTGCTTTTTCCTTCTGATGGTTTTTCCCTTTTGGTCTGATTTTTCTGATTGTCACAATGGGACAAATATGGAAATATGAAAAAGAAAAAGAAAACTGTGAAAAATATTTAAAGGGAAGACAAACTTGTAGGCAGCTTGATGGGAGATCCACATCCTCATAAATACATTTGTAAGCTGAAGCCTGAAGAGTAATTATATATGAAAAGAAGCAAGTCTATTGACATTTCTATAGCAATCTAGTCTCCTTAGTAACCATGATGAGTTGGCAATAGAAACTGGATCTGACCAAATACATAGAGGAAAAAAAAAGCGATGCTAGAGCTCACACAATTAATAAAGTACCTTGGGATCAAGATACCTTAAAAATTGGGAAGATTCTATAACACAGAAATGATCCCAGACCAAACTTTTGGCAAGCAAAACCAACACACACACACACACACACATAAAAAAAAAAAATAATAATAAAAAGATACTGACATCTATTAACCCACAAGCTTACTTTCTCTTCTCTATACAATTTATATCAAATTCTATGACTGATGAAAACATAAATAGAGCAAGTAGGCTTTTGATGATCTTTATTTTAAAAAGATACACGATTCTATTTGTGATTTAAAAAGCAAAATACATTTGATTCAGGGGAACTAAATGCAATTATCATAGGAACAGTTACTCCAATAAAATCAGGAATGTTTTCAGAACCCAAAACACATTTTTGATATGAAGAAACTGAGGTCTTAGAAATAAATTAATTAATCCATGCAAGGTCAAACAAGAAGAATAGGAATTTTAAATCAGGTCCTGGGATTTCAAATCCAATATTTCCCAACACTGCCCCATTGTTCAAAAGACTCTCCTAAAATGAGGGGGAGGGAGAAATTCTCTACACCCATATTAAAATCAAAAAGAATTATGTGACAGATGAGATGATGAAGACAACTATGTCCAAAAATCTTCAATTGTCAACAACAATATCAAATAAATCACAGAACAGGGAGACTAGAGTTTATCCAAGAGCTTCACCAATGTCATAGATAATATTCTAGAGTTCACATAGAAGGAATCTCTGTCGATGTCTGTTCAAATGCTCCTACTTGACAATAATTTGCTTATAATAATATTAGAAAGAAAAACAATTTTGAAAGACTTTACAACTCTGATCAATATAATGATAAGTGGTGAGTCAAAGAGGATGGAGATGAAACATGCCATTCTCCTTGGGGCAGAGAGGTGATGTACTTAAAATGCAGAAAGATATATAAATATTTGCACATGGCTAATATGGGAAATTATTTTTGCCAAACTACACAACTATGTATCAAGGATTGCAGTGAAGTACCTTATCCACCTCCAGAAGAAAAAAAAAGTTTGTTGAATACCAACTAAAACTTGCTGTTTTTTTCACTTTCTTTCATTTCTTTCTTTTATTCAAGTTCTTGTACAAAATGACTAATATGGAAATGTTTTATATAACTGCACATGTATATCCTAGATCTGATTGCTTACTGTCTTAGGAAGGGAGAAGAAGAAAGTGGAAAGGAAACATAAAATTTGGAACTCAAAACTTTGAATAGAATTTTTTAAAAATTGAAGAATATTTTGTCAAAAAAATATTCAGTCAGAGGGCATTTTAAAAATGCAAGTGACATTATACTTTTTGGTTGAAATCTCTTTGATGAAATCTATGGTCATTCAAAAGAGCTTAACCATCTTAGTTTCAGTCATAAAATACTATAATTTCAAAGAGAACAATCATCATTACAATTAACCCAAAAGGAAGTGAAGAGATTCATGGTGGACATAAAATGGCTTCAGCAAGTTACCAATGGTGATCTGAATATAAGAAGTGGTATAAAAGATACTGTGCATATGTGTGTGTAGATATATATATATATATATATATGTATATATATATATATATATATATATATATATATATATATATATAGGCCAGGCTTTCATCAATCAATCAAATATTTTAGAGTGATTTGCCCTTACCTTACCATTTTTAAAAACAGATATTTGAACTGAAACAAACAGGATTAAGTAAGTATCTTGAGGTTAGATTTGAACTTAGATCCTCCATGGAGGATCTCAGCAAGACATGGAGAAAAATTGCACAAGTCTTATGTAGGAAGGTTTGAAAAGGCCATGAGCTTCCAAATCAGTAGAAAGGGAGTGAATGAGGATGAAGGTATCAATAGTGATGAGATCTCAGATCCATGGAAACATCTATATTCAGTACTTCTTATTTCAATTTACTCATTTCTGAGAATTGAAACAAATTATTTGAGTATTTTAAATTATTTTTCTTACCTACTGTCTATTCAATTTAATCTATTTCTATGGAAATGAAGATTTAAATTTAAAAGTTTAAATTTACATTAAATTCAAATAGTCTTTGGTTAGATTAGCATGGAATAAGAAGAATTCACTCAGAAAATGGTCATAATAGAGTGCTACCCTTTTGGATAGTGTCAGACTAGTTGTTTTTCTCTGAATCCAATGAAAAGAGTACTGACTTCAAAGCCAGAGTTCAAATCTTGGCTTTGCTAACTTTGAACTTAATCTCTCTTAACTTATCTGGGCCTCAGTTTGTTTATTTTTAAAATAAAATATTGAACTACGTGACATCTAGTGTCTCTTCTAGCTTTAAATCTTTGAGTTCTGGAAGTAAGTTTCTGATATACCATTTTACTAAAGGGTACTGCTTCCATGACCTTATCTAAAGTGCTAGTAAAGGAATAAGAAACTCAAAACTTGTTGAGTAAACTCAAAATAGAATAGTTCTGTATACTATAAAAGAAATATGACTTTACACTCTAATATGGGTACTCCATCCATTCAGATGGTAATAATAAATTATAATAAATATTAACTAGCCTTTATGTAGCTGCTACTTTGTGCCAGACACTGTGCTAAACACCTTACAAATGTTATCTCATTTAATCATTACAACTCTGTGAATCATCTTTACAGTTGTTGAAGAAACTGAGGCAGACAGAAGTAAAATGACTTACCCAAGATCACACAGCTAATATCTGTCTAGCTCTCTCTCTAGATAGCTTTCATTATTGTGATGAAGCCAGATTTAGAGTCAGAAGATCAGGATGAAAATATAAGCATTTTTGTTTACTACTTGTGTGACTTTAGGCACAATCACTTGCTTTCTCTGGGTCTCAGCTTCTCTATGTGTAAAATGAAAGAGTTGAACTAAATTACATTTGAGATCATTTAACCAATTTATGTTTGATGCTAAGTTAGGCTTCCTAACCATTAGAATTGATCCAAAGTGGGATATGGGGGGAGGCATCAAGAGGTGGTAGGTTGTTCTTACTTGAAGGTCTTCAAGAAGCTGGTAGATGACAATTTGTTGATTATTGTAAGGATTCTTTTGATGAAGAGATTGATGAACAGGTTGCTGAGGTTTCTTGAATTCTCAAATTCTGTGACTATCTGATTTCCAATAGGTTGGGGAGTATGGCATGCAGTTAGGGAAAACTTCCAAATGACTCTATAGCCAGTTATCCAAAGGCAGAATGGGTTACTTTGGAAGATAGTAAGTTCCCTCACATTTAGGGTCTTCAAGCAAAGTCTACAGAAACACTTATCAAAGATGTGGATGGGATCCTTAGCCAGGTAAAGAGTTGGATTAGATGCTTTCTATTATGCTTTCTAATTCTGAGATCCAGAGATTCCACCATGTAATTTTCACAATTCTCCTGCAATATTTTGTATTATTATGATTGTGTATTATGTGTCTTAACTTCATGTGAACTCTTTGAGAACAGGATCTATATCTTCTCTAAATGTTTTGCCTTTCCTACAGCTTTAAAAAAAAACACTAGGTGTTTAATAAATATTTGCATTACATATGTATTTGTATTGTTGTTATTAGGGTGTCTCCTGTAGAGGATCCTAGAATGGCTTGCCATTCCCTTCTCCAGTTCATTTTACAGATGAAGAAACTGTAAGCAAATAGGGTAAAATTACTTGTTTTGAGAAAAGAAAGAAAGAAAGAAGAAAGAAAGAAAGAAAGAAAGAAAGAAAGAAAGAAAGAAAGAAAGAAAGAAAGAAAGAAAGAAAGAAAGAAAGAAAGAAAGAAGGAAGGAAGGAAGGAAGGAAAGGAGGGAGGGAGGAAAGAAGGAAGGAAGGAAGGAAGAAAAAAAGAAAGAAAAAGAAGAAAAGAAAATAAATGAAATGAAATGAATTGCCTAGGATCACACAGCTAGTAAGTTTCCAAGGCTGGATTTGAATTCAGGAATATGTCTTCCTGACTCCAGACTCCAGATTCAGCACTCTGTCCACTGTAAATTAGCTGCCCTCCATATACACATATCTATACACATTATGAATGTATGTAACCTGCTATCCAAGGGGAATATCCTCCAACAAATGAAGTCCAGATTTAGTCTTTGGAGAGCCTCACTTCTTTAACAAAAAAAAAAAAAAAAAAAGAGAGATTATTGTTGTTGTTTCAAAACCTTTCTGCTTTATTGTTTCTATCCTAAAGTACCGGGAAGAACCTTTTGAACAATGTTTGTAACTTACATGAACTGATATTGAATTAAGTGAACAGAACTGGGAGAATATTGTACACAGTAATAGCAACATTATGCAAGTGATCAGTTCTGATAGCCATAGACCTTCTCAGCAATACAGTGCTCCAATACAATTCCAATAGAATTGGGATGGAAAATGCCATTCATATCTAGAGCAAGAACTATGGAGACTGAATACAGATCAAAGCATACTATTTTCACTTTCTTCCCCTTTTTTCATAGTTTTCTGCTCTTGTTTTGATTTTTTTTTCACAATGTGACTAATATGGAAATATGTCTAAAATGATTATACAATATAACCTATGTCGGATCACTTGTTGTCTTGAGGAGGAGGGAGGGAAAGGAAAGATTAAGAAAAAAACTGGAACTCAAAATTTTATGCAAATGTGTAATTGGGGGAAATACCATTAAGTGGGGAAAAATAAAATAAAGAGATTATTTCCAAAAAAACAAACAAACAAAAAGAAACAAAAAAGAAAAAGAAACATTGCTTCTATATTATATCATATCTAAGTTCTTCCCCAAAAGAATGAAAAGCTACTTACTATATAAAGTAGTAGATATTGTTACGTCAGATAGTTGTTTACTGCAAAAGAAATAGTTAAAACATGAAAGGCTACTAAGATCAGCTTATCAATTACATATAGAAAGGAATATTGGCCATTGAGTCCAGTCTTTCTGAGCATGTCCAGAGTGTTACTGATACAATTCTTTACTTGGAGGAGTCTCGAAAGCATGTTTCTGGAAAAGTGATAACTTGTAATGGAAGTACCTTGGAGAGACTTTAGAATGTGTATAGACATTTTTAACTGGTCATGATCTATTTAGCCTATGATGAATAGGAATCTCTTCAATAAACTGAGGCAGAACAGATGGGATAGGGAGTACATTAAATAACATTCAACTCAGTCTACTTCTGAATTTTTTTCTTTGAGAGATGGCTTCCCACTTAAGGCATCTAGTGAGAAAAGTAAGAGGTGATGTTATGAAGAGAGACTTCATAGCATTTTTTTTTGAGACAGTCCAGCTTAAATGACTAATTTAAGGCCACACAGCTAGTAAATATCTGAGGTTGGATTCGAATGTAGGTCCTCCTGAATCTAGAGCCAGTGTACTATATCTAACTGCTCCCTCAAGCTTTTAGTCTTTTTCTTTTTCTTGAGCATCATGATTCTCCTGCCTCATGAGAATCATGGAGTTCTTTTCCTGTCTAATCTGTTCCTTTTACCATTCTTGCCCTAAGAAATTCTGCCTTACCAACTTTTTTTTTTACAATTCCATCTTCATTATTGTTTATTAATTTCTTAATATTAATTTGTTGAAATTTTGAGTTCCAGATTTTCTTCCTCATCATGTCCTCCCATCTATTGAGAAGGCAAGCAATATGATACTAAATGTACATATCTAATCAGGCTTTTAGGAGACACTACAGCACAGTGGAAAACAAATTGCACTTAGAGTCAAACCACCTGAATTTGAATTCTGGCTTTGTCACTTACTACATGAGCAATCTTTTTTAAATCACTCCTGCTCTTCTCTCTATTTCTCATTTTCTAGTGGGATTGAACTAGATTAATGTGCCTTTTAGCTCTTAATATGTGATCCTATATATATATATATATATATATATATATATATATATATATATATATACATATATATATATATATATATGTATATATATATATATATATATATATATATATATATGTACACATATAAGTATATGTGTGGGTATTTATTTTATTTCCACCTAGTAGAAATAAAAGTAGATATTATCTCATGTATATATTTGTCTCCCCGGTGCCTGATATAGTTGATACTTAAATACACTTGTCAATCAACTGATATATTTAGATCACCGTTCTCCTGAGAAGCACTGTCTATTTTTCCTTGGCCTTGTTTGTTTGTATTTAACCTTGGCTTGCATAGATGAGGCAGATTCATAATAATTCTGCATTTAGATGGTGGCTTAATTTTTGTTCTCAAATAGAACAAATACTTCTCTAACAATGGGCTGCTGGGTGTTGACCTCCCATATTGCAAGGAAAGATTCCTCTCTCCTATTTAGTTCCCATTGTGCCCTCATGCTGCAAACAAAGGGATGCCCAACAGAATAAAGACAAGGTCGGTCTTAGTTGTTTATAAGAAATAATTTAAAGTCTGGAAAGATTTGTTTATTTATTTATTTTGGAAAGATTTATTTTTAAAATTTTTATTTTTTAAAAGGTATTCTTTAGCAAAATACATTTAAGAAAACCACAAAAGGAAGTAAGGCTGGAGTAAGATAGGACCCCACTTGTTCTTCTCAGTTGATTTGTTTCTCTTAGAATTCCTGCTACTAGAGCAAACACCTATATTAAAATAATCACAGGCCCATGGATATCCCAGCTTGTTTATTTAGCTATGGGTCATCTCTCAGGGACTTAAAGAAGGGAACTGCAGATGTGACAAGCATTAACTGCTATCCCAGGCACATTGCTTTCACAGGATAGCAACCACCTTTCCCTTCTTTTCTCTCAGTATCCAAAACTCCCACTGCCTTTGTATGTGAAAAAAAAGAAAAAGAAAAAGAAAACTTTTGTGTTCCCTTCCTCCCTCAGGGATTATCTTTAATGATCTTCCTCTTTTCCCAAATTGGGAAGAATGACAAATCCCTGGGAGTTTTGTAGCCAACCAATTCCTTACCAAGTATTATTATACTCATAATGAGGTACTTCCTCTGGCTTGGAACATGTACAGTTGCCACTCTAATCAACCAAGAGGGTACTTTGGGGGCCAGTTTCATGAGTCATATATGACTCATCATTGAGAGTACCTTGATTGATTACTGAGCTTGAATAGCTGATGACTCAGGAGAACCTTTTTAAAAGAAGAGACAATTTCAGGCTGATGGTACTGGGGAACAAGACTAGGTCTCTAGTGGTTCCTGCCTCTTTGTGTATCTCCTTGAGTAGCTGACCTTGGGTACCAGTGGCAACAACATCTGCCAGAACTGTTTTTTTTTCTTGTTCTTTTTTTAATATATGAAGTTTTTTTTTTACTTTCAAAGCACATACATAGATAGTCTTCAATCTTCAACTTTCACTCTTGCAAAACCCTGTGTTCCATTTTTTTCCCTCCCTTTCCCCAACCCTTTCCCCTCAATGGCAAATAATCCAATATATGTTAAACATGTGCAGTTCTTCTATGCATATTTCCACAATTATCATGCTGCATAAGAAAAATCCATCTGCCAGAATTGTTCCAAGTACAGCAGCATCACGTATAGACTGGTGACAAGTGAAGTATCTGCAACAAAGAAGGTAACTACCAAAAAGGAGATCGGGCTTGACTTTTGAGAAATCTTTGATTAACAGAGCTGAAATGTGAAATATATAATTATTTTAATAGCTGTTTATTTTTTCCAAATATATGCAGAGTAATTCCCAACAGTTATCTTTGCAAAACCTTGTGTTCCAAAATTTTCTCCCTCCCTTTCCCCATCCCCTTCCATAGAAAGCAATAGTCGTCATGCTGTGCAAGAAAAAGCACATCAAAAGGAGAAAAAAAAAACATAATAAAGAAAAAAAAAAAGCAAGAAGACAATAACAACCACCAAAAAAAGGTGAAAACACTAAGCTTTGATCCACATGTAGTTTCCATAGTTCCCGGTCTGGATGTGGATGATTCTTTCCATCCCAAATCTATTGAAATTGCCTTGAATCATCACAGTTGATCATCATATAATCTTGTATAATGTTTTCTGGGATCTACATGCTTTTCTCAGCATCAGTTTATGTAAATTCTCCCATTATTTTCTGAAATCAGCCTATTTGTCATTCCTTATATTTCTTGATATTCAATCATATCCATATATTATGACTTATTCAGCCATTCCTTAACTGAGGGACATCTACTCCATTTCCAATTCTTTGCCACAACAAACAAAAAAGGCTACTAGAAACATTTTGCATGTGTGGGTCCTTTTTCCTTTTTTATTGGTCACTTTGGGATATAATCCAGTAGAGCCACTACTGGATCAAAGGGTGTGGACAGTTTGATAGCCCTTTGGGCATAGTTCCAAATTGCTCTGTAGAATGGTTGGATCAATTCACAACTCCACCAACAATGCATTAGTGTCCCAATTTTTTCAACATCTCCAACATTCATCATTATCTTTTCTTGTCATCTTAGCCAATCTGAGAGATGTATTAGTTTATTAATTGTATTAATTTACATTTCTCTAATCAATAGTGATTTAGAGCATTTTTTCCACATAAATGTATAAAAAGCTTTAATTTGAAATACACAATTAAAAGTATTATTATATGCAGAAAAGCCTAACAATCAAGATCCCAGTCAACTAGAGCTATGATTAGAGAAATTGTTGTATTCTATTTAAATCATTCTGTGTTAAAGTACATACTGTAACTCTTCTGGGTTTAACATTGCTTTCTGTTTAAAAAAATAATCTATTCCAGTTTGATTTGTATTGTAAGCTCTTTCTGTTTCCCTCTCTCTCCCTGCCTTCTTCTCTTCTCTCACTCTCTTTCTCTCTCTCTCTCTCTCTCTCTCTCTCTCTCTCTCTCTCTCTCTCTTTCTTTCTCTCTCTCTCTCTCTCTCTCTCTCTCTCTCTCTCTCTCTCTCTCACACACACACACACACACCTCTTTGAGGAAACCCCTTAGAAACTCATAACAATTGTTAAAGTTTTCAACTTTACCCAAGACTGGAATAGAAGAATGAGTGTGATTATGAGTATGAGAATAGGCACCCTAATCCCTTAACAGAATTTCAGGATTCCTCTCAATGAACCCTGAACAGGATAATATGTTAGGGTACAGGACAGGGTGATGTTTTTGCTCCTGTGACTTGAGCCAATGTTTTCCTCTATGCTTTATGTTATATTGTCCATTACTGGGAGTTCAATTCCTGTGTTTAATCAAATTTCAGGGTATCCATTGACTCTCAGGAAATCATTTAGCCAATAAGCATTTCTTTTTCTCATCATTACTCTTTTGAAGGCAATCAGAGTTAAGTGACCTATCTAGAATCACACAGGTAATAAGCTTCTACACTTGAATTTGAACTCAGGTCTTCCTGATTCCACTGCCAGTGCCAGAAAGCATTTATTAAAAACTTACTATGGCACCAGCCCATAAGTCAAAAGGACCTGAGTTCAAATCTGGACTCAGACAATTAACACTTCCTAGCTGTGTGACCCTGGGCAAGTCACTTAACCCCAGTTGCCTCAACAAAGAAACAAAAAAACAAACAAACAACAACAACAACAACAAAAAACCTTACTATGTGCCAGTCACTGTGCTAGGTATTAGGAATACCAAAAAAGGTTAACAACAGCTCCTGCCCTCAAAAAACTTACATCTTATTAAAAAGATAGCATGTGAATAATGAAGTACATACAAGATAAACAAATACAAAACAGATATGAGATAATTCCAAAAGGAAAGATAGCTAGTGGCTGGGAAGACCAGTAAAATCTCCTCCAGAAAGTGTTGCTTGAAGTAAGTCTTGAAAGAAACCATGAGACCTAATAAATAAAGGAGATAAAAAGAAATAATGTTGAAAAGAACAGCATGGAGCATAGCCAGAGAGGTAGAGAAGTA
This sequence comes from Antechinus flavipes, assembly GCF_016432865.1. NCBI lineage: Eukaryota > Metazoa > Chordata > Mammalia > Dasyuromorphia > Dasyuridae > Antechinus > Antechinus flavipes. The sequence goes on from NC_067398.1 coordinate 700,059,121, forward strand.
GAAGATGTATAGCACAATGATCCAAGATAATTCCAGTAGACTTGTGATGGAAATGCCATCCGCATTCAAACAAAGAATTGTGGATACTGAATGCAGATCAAAGCATATTATTTTTCACTTTTTTGGGCTGATTTTTCTTTCTTGTGGCTTTTCCCTTTTGTTGTAACATGACTAATATGGGAACAAGTTAAAAATAATTGTACATGTATAACATATCAGATTGCTTGTTATTCATAGGGATGGGAAATATAAAAGAGAGAGAGAAAAAAATTTGGAACTCAAAATCTTACAAAAATGAATGTTGAAAACTCTCTTTACATATAATTGGGAAAAACCCCAGTATTAAACAACAACAAAACCAAAAAAAGAAGATGTATTCCATAGCCAAAAGAAGAATATTCCATTAATAAGATGATTCATCACATTGTTGTTATAAAGTGCTATGTTCAAGGAAAAGCTTTTATGTCAGCATGGCTGGATAATCTAGAAGGAATTAAAATATAAGAAAAACAGAGACAATAATTGGAGACCGCTAATTTATCCAATCCTAGATTATAACTAAACCTCAAAATCAGAAAATATTAGCTTTAGAAAGGATTTTAGCATTCACCTAGATCATACTTATTATTCTAAAGATTAAAAAAAAAATGGGGGAGAGGATTTGTCTAAGATCAAATAGCTCCTGATAATAGCTGATATTTTCATAAATTTTATAATTTAAACATTTGCAAAGTATTTTTCTAAAGGTTATTCCACTTGAGTCTCACAATTTCCCTCTAAGATACCTAGTATAGGTGATATATGTGTGTATGTGTGTATACATACAATAAATGTAAAAGTACATAAAATAACTTAGTAATTTAAATGAATGAATGAATTATAAAATGATGTGTATGTTTTATAGATAAGGAAACTGGAGTTTAGAAGAGTTAAGTGATTTGCCCATGATCACACACCTAGTAAGGGCCAGGAGAACAATGTGGATCCAAAGTTAACGCCAAGAAAGGCTCTCTATCTGCCTTGCCAAAATGCAGAGCTAGAATCCTGATCTTTTCACTGGCTATCCCCCATACATGGAATGATCTCCCCCTATCCCTGCATCCAATTTGTGTCTCTTAGCTTCCTAGATTTCTTTTAAGACATGACTGATACAATATATGTGTGCAGAACCTGCAACATATCTAACATATATAGGACTGCTTGCCATTTAGGAGAGGGGGTGGAGGGAAGGAGGGGAAAAATCGGAACAGAAGCGAGTGCAAGGGATAATGTTGTAAAAAAAAAAAAAAAATTACCCTGGCATGGATTCTGTCAATATAAAGTTATTATAAAATAAAAGAAAATATATAATAATAATAAAAAAAGACATGACTGAAAGTATTCCTTAAGCAGGATGGCTTTCTCAGGCTCCCTGTACCTCCCCTGCCTTTGCTAATTTCATTTCATTTTTCAATATCATTTCATTTCATTATTCAAAATAATTTGAAATTATTTTCTGTCCACTCTGTATCTTACATGTACACAGATAGATATTGACATACTGTCTCCCCCTTTAAAAGATGAGTTCCTTATGCCAAGGAACATGTTTTTGCCTTTCTGTGTATCCCCAGCATTTAACAGTGTCTGGGACAAGGTAGGTGCTTAATGAATGCTCTTTGATGGATGCACTCTCTTCATTATATATTACTCTGCCTTCTCACACCAATACCTTATCCTGACTTCATTCTCTTAAAAACCCTTTACCCTCAGCCTGGGCCTCTTATCTTGACAACCATTCATTTGCTCCTTCCTTGCCATCCCAGAGGCCCCAAATCTGGAGGGCATGAGAAAAATGGAAGAATAGAGAGAAAACATTCCTAAAGAAAATTTACATCAACAAAAGAATAAGTGATGGGGATTTGTCTTAGTTCTCAGTGGAAGCCTTGTAGTGCTGTTTTGAAGCCTGAGTGTGTTCACTCTAGTCTCCAATTTCTAGTTTCCCTTAATTAATCCCCAAAGTCTCCAGGGTCTGACTGAAGTGGTCGTCCAGGATGCTCTCTTCTTCCTGAAAAGGAGTCCACTTGAAGTTGCCCCTTCTGCTCTGAGGGGAGAACAATGGGGCTGGATTCTTTCCTGATTTCCGATTTGTCAACCTCCCTTTCTGAGCCTCAGAAAAAAAAAAAAAAAAGAAAGAAAACATCCCTCTCCCCTCCACCTTGGTATAGCTGTATTGTTTGCTTTTCCTCTGTGATGATTGTTGATGTAAGCAAGATCAGGGCCACACTCAGCACTTCCTCCATCCCCTAATTAACTGACATTGGCTCCAGAAGGGCAGGATTGTTCTCCTTGGATGTTGGTGAGGAGGCTGGTGATGGGAGGGCTCTGTAGGGTCTGAGGTGTCTTATAAAAGGGCGGGAGTAAGGGGAGGTCATGGAGTCAGAGGAGAAAGAGGATGGGAGGGCAAGACAGGAAACTGCCAGCCTTAATTTGGGAAGCTCATTAAATGCCCTGTGAGAGAGGCTCCTATAGGTCTCTGAACCAACAACAAAACTGGTTCTGGATGTTCTGATAAAGGAAGAAAGCATGTTTCATCCACTCTAAATTCATAAAGTTATGTCCCCATGGGACTGAATAAAAGGCAAAGGCAATCTTTATAGACAAATAGAAAAAGACAAAAACAAAGGGACAGAGAGAAAGAATTGATCTGGCCTTCATTTATGCATCAAATGCAAAGTTTCAGTGCTGAGGGAAGAAGATTGGCTATAGATTTAGAGATGGCCTGGTGTGATGGCTGAGAACCCAGAGTTCAGTAGGGCAGGGTTCAAATCCCATCTCAAGCCCTTGTAAGCCTTGTGACCCTGAAAAAAATCACAAGTTCTCTGGGATTCAGTTTCCTTATTTCTGAAAAAGAAAAGGTTGGACTTGATGACTTGCAACATCTCTTTCTAGCTCTATAAGATCATCATCATTTTAGGACTTGGGTTCATTCTCAGTTCTACTACTAAATATTTGTGTGATCTGGAGGAAGACCCCTGAAATCTTCAGTTTTTTCTAACTGTAAAATAAGAGGGTTACATTAGTTGGATTATTTCCTTTGACCTTCCTTTTTTTGTCTTTACCAGAGCTTGGATTTATAACAAGTGTAGACGTAGATATTATTTCTTTGCATTTACTGGAGGATTGAATAGGCAATGTTTAGGAAATGAATGTTAAAGGTATTGCCACAATCATGAAAGTGAAGAAGTACCTCTGGGAGGCAGAAAGGTAGAAACTGCTACCAGTAGCTTTGAGGAGGGCACCAATCTTTCTCCCACTCTGAAGGTGTCTTTTGTTGATTCTCACTTTTTGTGTGACCCCTTTTAGGGTTTTCTTAGCAGAGATATCAAGGTGATATGCCATTTCCTTCTCCAACTCATTTTACAGATAAGGAAACTGAGGCAAATAGGGTTAAATAACTTGCCGAAAGGACACAGCTATTAAGCGTATGAGACTGGATTTGAAGACAGGAAAATCAATCTTTCTGACTCCATGTCAGGCACTCTATCCACTGAACCACTTAATTTTCCTAAGGTTCATTATGGTAAATAAATAAAAGCATTAAGAGTCTGGCCCTCTGAATGGATGTTAGGATGATCCTTTCTATTGTGGTGGTAAACTTGTGTCTTTTGAGAGGACAGTGTACCATAAAGCTGGAGGAGGAAATGGGACACCCTTCAGGATTTTTACCTAGGAAACCCCACTAAGAATTGGACTCTATGGAAAAATGACTGAACAATTAAGATGTTTAGTGAGAGACCATGTTTATGTGGGTGGCTTCCCTTATAGCTCTGAAATGTTGAGAGAGAGAGAGAGAGAACAGAGAGGAGAGAGAACAGAGAGAGATAGAAGGAGGGAGGGAGAAAAACTAGGTGTGAGTAATTTCACTGGGGTCTTTGAAGAACCTTCCTCCTAACAAAACGTTAAAGCAGATATTACACAAGTAGTTACACCTGTTTTCCAGAAGAGAGAATAGAATTAGGGAGATAAAGGGACAAAGTCATACAGTTAGTAAATGTCTGGTCCCATGTTATCCACTAAAATCAAAGGGGAGTGGTGAACCCTGAAAAGCTGCTGTTTCTCACACACAAAAGGCTTTATCTCTTGTTTAGTTTGTTTTGGACATATTTGTTTGTTGGCTATCTCTCCCATTAGATTGAAATCCTCTTGAGGGTAGGGACTGTCTTTTGTCTCTTTTTGATTACCCGGTAATTAGTACTTGGAACTTTTGTTGTTGAGTCTCACTCCATCTTCACCACATGCTCTCTAGTAAAGAAGATAATTAAAGGAAGACAATTAAAGTGAATTCCTCTTCAAATGGCTTCTGAAATCTCCCTCACCTCTGATAGTGTTTGATTCTGTGACTTTCATGGGCTGGGCCTCCAGAGGTGACTGTACTTTGGTTGGGTCACCATAATCCAGGGAGTTGTTTTTAGCTCCACAGGTTCAGAAATTCTGTCCCATTACAGGATTTAGAATTGGGCAAGACACCAGTTAGTCTGGTCCAGCTCCTTATTTTCAGGAGCACTTGCTGCCTGTGCAATCCTGGCCTTTAAAAAACTTATATTCTATTGGGGGTAAGAGGGACCTATTGTTCTTTGTCCTTCCTTCCCAAAGAGTATCAGTAACATAAAGGACTTGCAAGTGAATTGGATTTAAGTGGATTTGAAAGGCAGAGCTGTGCAAAGTCACCTACCTCACTCTCCTCCAAATATGTTTACAGATAGATGAATATAAAAGATTTGCAAAACAAATACAAATTAAGTGGAGAAGGAAGGGCTGGGAAAACTAATAACTAAGAGAAATAAAAAAAAAAAAAAACATTTGTAGGAAGTGGCAACTATTTGTTGATCACTTGTGTCTTATTCTTGAAGATCCTATTTGGAGTTTTGCTGACAAAAATACTGAAGTGGTTTGCCATTTCCTTCTTTAGCTCATTTGACTTGAGGAAACTGAGGCAAACAGAATTCAGTGACTTGCCCAGACTCTCAAAACTAGGAAATGTCTAAGGTGAGATTTGAACCTAGGAAGATGAGGAGGCATACAGTCAAGCTATGGCTGGGCCCAGTTTGGAAAGAGTTGCTAGAGTTTATACTTGGCTAGTATAGCCTTCAAGAACTCAGCTCCATGATGCTCTCCGATGGCTTTGATGGAGAGAACGTCAGAGTGTGAGAATCTTCTGGAGACAGATGACACACTCAAGACTCCAGACTTTCCTTTTCCTCCATTCAAAGACCCTCACCACCCTCATTATTGGATTTGTCATCATATCACTCATCTTCCTTTTAAGCATTGTCATTGCCTGTTGCATTTCCTAAATTCTCAGATTATTTTCTCCTATCCCATTTGTGAATGGACTGGTTCTTTTGTGATGCAAGGGAAACACCTTAATCTCATCAAGGAGCTGTTTCCAATTCATAAATTTGGGCTGGGAAGGCCTGGTGTAGACAGCTAGACAGCTAACTAATCTCATCCATTGAAAGCTTTGTCTGCTTCCAAATACAACAATTTCCGGAACTTGCCTTTAGATGCTAGGGGTTGAGTAGAATGGGTTGTTGGCTTGGGGAAATCTCCTTTCTCTTATACATAAATACACACAGACACACACACACACACACACACACATATGTGAGAAACAAAATATCTTATCAAAAACTGCACTGACTCTCTGATGAATGCAAGAAAGATTTATCTTACATTCTTACAAGTTAGTAGACACACTCGAAATTGCAAAGACACTTTTTAATTTCTTATCCTGAAGTGCAAACCTCTTCTTTGATTCCCTTTCTCCCTTCTTTTCCCTGTAGCACTGCAATAGTGATCACTAACCAACTTATCAATTCTCATGTTAAATTGGGGGAATGGTCGTGGAGGAGGTGTTGCATTTGTAAAGCTTTTGGCTAACTGAAAATAATCTGTAAAACTCAGCTATTGTTATTATGATGTTAATACCAGTTCTAGATTGTGTATTTACTTATCTGTGTAGTTATAGTTTGTAATTGAATGGAAGTCCCTCGAGTCCTGAGATTGTACTTTTTTTTTTGTCTTTGTATCTCCAACCCACCTAGCAAAGAGTCTAGCAGATATTATTGCTTAGTCTATTTTTTTTTTGTTCATGTTCTGCTCCTTCTGATCCCATTGGGGTTTCTTTGTCAAAAATACTAGAATTGGCTTGTCATTTCCTTCTCCAGTTCATTTTACGAGTGAGGAAACTGAGGCAAACAAAGTTAAGTGACTTGCCCAGGTATTGCCTCTGTCTTAAGAGCTCAAAGTATAGGAGCCCTTTGATATCAGAGGTGAGATGAATGAGGCAGGAGACTCAAAGAGTGGGAAAAGAGCTCCAGTTTATTATGCCTCTGAAGCTCTCTTAGATTGTCAATGGTGTTGGTTCTCCCAGAGCTGCAACTTCTGTACCTCCCTGGACACTTCCCAGAAGGCTCCACTCCTCTCACAAGCATGGGTCCAATTTCAGTTTGTTTTATTTTTCTGGGGGAAATAGACATGATACTCCCAAGGGAATAATAAGGCCTTCCTCAGGTGCTCAGTTTACACCAGGCCTTGGGCACATCATTTCTCTTGTAACAAAATGAACCTGAACCTGGCATTTACAAATAAAGCAAAGGAAATGAACCCCCTACTCAACTTCCCCATCTCCACTCCCACCTCCACTTGTGCACCAATATTCAGTGAATCAGTGAACCAGTGTAAGGAAAAACACAAGGCACTGGAAGAAACCTTAGAAGTTGAACATCTAGTCCAACCTGTAGTGTGCTGGTAAATGTTTAACAATTGGGTTTCAAAAAATGTTTTCAGGACACTGTTAAGTTTAATCTGCACTAACTTTTTCTCTATCACTTTAAAAATCCGTCATTGTTCAGTCATGTCTGACTCTTTGTGACCCTGTAGAGGATTTTCTTGGTAAAAATACTGTAGTGGTTTGCTGTTTCCTTCTCCAGTGGATTAAAGGAAACAGATTATGTGACTTGCCCAGGACCACACAGCTAGCAAGTATCTAAGGCTATGTTTGAACTCATTTTAACATAGGAAACATTTGAACAAATCTTCCTGATTCTAGACCCAGAACTCTAGGCACTAAACCACTTAACTGAGAAATTGACAGATCAACAGAATAATAACTTAAGAACTGATTTTGTAGTATTTGGCAATTTCTAACATTCCCACTCTTAAGTTTTGTTTGTTTGTTTGTTTTCTTTTTCAAATTAACCCTCTCAACCAAGTGTGAGCAAACTCTAATGCACTTCTGAGACAAACTCCTCACTTTGAAAATAAGGAAACTGAGGTCCAAAGAAGGGAAGTTACTTTTTAGACAATAGTTTAATTTCTTCTTTCTAAACTTAAGGATGCTCATGCTTCTTCTTCTTCTTTTTTTTTTTTTTTTTTTTTTTTTAGGATCATAGATTTATAGGTGGGGCCTTAAAAACCAACACCCTCATTCTACAGAGAAGGAAACTGAGGCCGAGCTGAGGCCAGAAAATAAAGAGAGTTAATCAAGTTCACAGCTGGATGTTAACAGTAGAGCTAGGTTCAAGGTCAGGTGCTCAGGGTCCAAGTCAGCATTCTTTCCCATGTACCAGACTGTGACTGGTAAGCATTCTGCATGGATTTTGCCTGTGTTTTTACTTAAAAGTCAACTGGATAAGGTCATGAATACTAGGATCAATAGTTTGGGGCTCCTATTTCCTCAGCTGTGACCAATGGTTTCTCTGATAGACTGGGTAGCATCAGGCAGAAGGAAAGTAAGCCACACACTTGAGAAGAGACCATCACCAGAGACCCCAACGTCTATTTCCTTCATGAGTGGTTTTTGTTTGGGCATGTCATGGCCTATAAAATTATAATGACCATATTTGCTATTGCCTGCCTCATTGATGTAACTCTCTCTGCTTGGCCATGGACAAGTTTACAATGTGGTAGGTAAGACATCACTTGGCCAGGAGGCCTGTGGATGACTCCGCCATATGGGAGGAGAATTCATTTTTCCTCCTCTGAACTCCCAGAGCCTGTACTAGGGCCACTGCCAGTCATCTTGACCTATGACCTGCCACTGGACTCTGATAGCTCTGGAGAGGAAAGGCTGGTGACTTTGTACTGCTCTGCTTCATGTATATCCAGTTCTCTTGAAAGTCAAGACATCACCTTCCTGATAAAGAGTATTCGGTTCTCTTTGAGAAGGAAGAACAGACAAGTCTTTACTTTTATTATGGACCTTATGATGTATTACTCAGTAGTGTAATGATAGTATATATTGTGTGTTCTCTGCAAGACTGTAAGCTCTGTGAGGGTGAGATCTGTCTTATCCTTATCCTTCATTGTAGAACTATAGAATGTCAGAACTGAGTAAGTAGCGGGACAATTAGAACATGGAATGTCAGAACTGAGAGGGACATTTAGAACATGGAAATCAGAACTGAGAGGGAGATTTAGAACATGGAATGTTAGCTATGAGAAGGACAATTAGAACATAGAATGTCAGAAATGAGAGAGACCTTAGAACATGGAATGTTAGAGACAAAAGGGTCATTTGAAGCATAGTATGTCAGAGATGAGAAAGATCTTAGAACAGAGAATGTTAGAGATGGAGAGAAGAGTAGCTTAGAACAGAGAATGGCAAAGCTGGAAGAGACTTTATAATAAAGAATATTAAAGCTAATAAGGACCTTAAAACAGGGAATGTCAGAGATGGAAGGGACCTGTGAGAAGAGAATTTTAGTACTGGGGAAGGGGGAACAATTAGAATACAGCATGTCAGAACTGAGAAGGAGCTTAATTACTATTTGAGCAAAGTTTGCCATTTTATAAAGAAATTAAGATTGGGAGGCAGGGAGGAAACTACTGTGAATATTTGTAGTATCATCTCAAAATAAGTTAACAACACACACACACACACACACACACACACACACACACACACACACACAACTCCCCAAAGCCAGTATTCAGCTCAATTCAGCCTGGCTACCAATGTGGTTCCTGAGATGAATTTTTATTTTATTTTGTATAAGCTCCAAAGCCCTTCACCAGCCTGGGCCCCTTGCTGTTGGCCCATCGCTCCTTAACAGGGGGTCTTTTTCTCTGTCATTCATTTCTGGGACATTTCAAAGCCAAGTGCTGCCTGCCAAGACTGTCTAGACAGAAGGCTGACTCTCCATTAGCAAAGAAAAGGTGGAAATGAAGACAATTGTCTTAATAATTCAAGCAATTAAAAAAATTAATCCAAATCTCACTTTCCCCACTAAGCAATATGGGTAATTACTTCAATATTCAGAATTAGTGGGATTGATGACAAGTGAAATAATAATTTTATTAAAATTATAATAAATAAATAATGATATATATATAATAAGAGAGAAGGGTTTGAGGCCATCTAGTTCTATTCTAAAGAAAAGGGAAAAAGTGAACTCCAGATCAAGCAATTGGGCCCTAAAATTCTCTGAATGGCTAATTTGGAGCCATTCATTTGCTTTCTCAGGAGACCTTCAGAGATCACGCTTATCATACAACATCTCAACTCATTGGTGAAAGGCCAGATGAAGTCCACCTTTGAAGAAGAATAAAACTGACTTTGTTTCTCCTTCTGCAGTTCCAAGAAAATAAATCCTGAATCATGACTTATCCAGGGTCACACAGCTAGTAATTATCTGAGGTCACATTTGAACTCAAGCCCTGGTGACTCCAGGGCTGAAGGTTGATCCACTGAGTTGCCTAGCTGCTCCAAATTTATCTTTAAATAATGGACTCCTTCTTATAAATGTTTCTGTCATTCCCTTCTCCCCACTGCCCCCCAGGTTTGATGGCTCTCTATTGCCTTTAATAATATTTCTCTCTTTGGTAATTAAAATCCTATACAATCTTGATTCCAATTTCTTTTTTACACTGATCACCCATCATTCCTCTTCACACACTCCATGTTCCAGTCAATTAGCCTATTTAATGCTTCCTGAACAGGACCCTCCTTACATTTGCACAGTCCCATAATGTCCTCCTTCTTCACTTCTGCCTGTAGAGTCCCTAACTTCCTTCAGAGTCCAAGTTAGGTACTATCTCCTATAGGAGACCTCTCCTGTCATTTCCCCATATCTCTTGTCCTATCCCCAAGTCCATGGAATTGAATTCTGCTTTCACTTCCTAGCTGTGAATGTTTCCTTTTCCCCACTGTTCTGAATCCAGAGATTAAAACTCTTTCTTCTCTACAACAGGTTATTTTTACTGACTAACCTTAATTTGAAACACCACACGACATAATCCTGGAAGTTCCAAATCCCATCTCCCATCTCACCTGAGAGAATCTTGAGATCCTTTTCTTCCCCGTTCTCTAATCACTGGAACTCCAGTCCTTAGCACAGTATCTTATACAGAGTTGGTTTTTGTCCTTCTTTCTCAGAGGACCAAAATGACATCACTATATTAGAGTCAAATTAGTCTGGCCAGCTGTGCCTGATCAGAGCAATAGCAGCTTGAAATATCCTGCCATGGGTCCTACACAAATAGCCATTATGAACATTCAGTGTGGACCGTCTAACTTTGTGTATCTCACATTTCTTCTGAACTAATTCAATCCTGCTTCTTTCAGCACAGCACCTTTTCTGATGAGTGCACACCATGCCGGATGGCTACCCCTGGTTGAGGTTCTCCCACCTTATACAATCAATTCTAAAGTTCTTCAGAGAGACTTTGAGAGTGTTCTTGTATTGTTTTTTTTCTGACAACCTTGTGAGTGATTGACTTATGTGAGTTCTCCAAAAAATAGTCTTTTTTGGCAAGCGGATGCTTGATAAATAATTATCGACTACCAACAGTATGATTCCAGAAAGGCCTGGAGAGATTTAAATGAACTGATGCTGAGTGAAATGAGCAGGACCCAGGAGATCATTATGTACTTCAACAACAATACTATATGATGATCAATTCTGATGGACGTGGCCATCTTCAACAATGAGATGAACCGAATCAGTTCTAATGGAGCAGTAATGAACTGAACCAGCTACACCCAGGGAAAGAACTCTGGGAAATGACTAAGAACCATTACATCAAATTCCCAATCCCTCTATTTTTGCCCACCTAGCATTTTTGATTTCCTTCACAGGCTAACTGTACATTATTTCAGAGTCTGATTCTTTTTGTACAGCAAAATAATGGTTTGGACATGTATACCTATTTTGTATTTAATTTATACTCTAATATATTTAACATGTATTGATCATTCTGCCATCTAGGGGAGGGGGTGGGGGGAAGGAGGGGAAAAATTGGAACAAAAGGTTTGGCAATTGTCAATGCTGTAAAATTACCTATGCATATAACTTGTAAATAAAAAGCTATTGAAATTTTTTAAAAAGTAATGAAAAAATTATCTACTGATCTAATAATCTAAGGAATGGGCTCAAGTAGCATTGCTGAGTCAGCCTTGTGCAGACTCCATGTTCAACCCAAATCCAGAATAAATTGTGGCTTAGATCATGGCTTTCCCCGCTACAAAATGGGTCATGGGATTTTGTGCCATAAGGGATTTTAGAAATGATCAAATCCAACTTCTCATTTTATTTATTTTATTTTTCTAATCCCTCATTTGCAGAGGAACCTGATGCTAAGTGAATTGGCCAAAATCACATAAGTAGTAAGTGATGGAGACCAGCTTTTCTCTAACTCCAAATTTAGAATCTTTTCTCCTGCGTGAGTATAATCCTTAAAACTCTCCCAGATGGGGGTAAATAGGGTAGCAGCAGGGAAATAAGGAAAATGAGGAAATGGCGAAGACCAGAACAAAATACACAGTTAGGACATCAAAGTCAAAGCCTTATGTTTATATGCAGGCAAAGTCTGCTCAAAGATTAATCTACAACATCTAGATCTCTACCCTGAGCATCAGCAATGAGAAAGAAGAAGCACTGAGGGGTAAGAACTATACCCAAAGGCCTGCAAGCCATCCTGGGCATTTAGAAGGAAAGATGAGGTCATCTACTTATTAACCTATTTCTTCCTTGTTCTCCATAAACTTTCTGGGGCTTACAGTTCAAACAGGTGGAAAAGAAAGTCACTGAAAAAGACATAATTTTCAGGATTCTCCCCACCCATCCACATAATAAACATCTCCAAGTCATTTGCTATAACAATAATAACAATAACAACAACTACAATAATAGCTAGAATTGATTTAGCAATTTAGGTTTAAGAAGTCCTTTACATTTGTTATCTCATTAGATTTTCACAACCTAGGAGGAAAGTGATCTAATTATCTCCATAGTATAGATAAGGAAACTGAGTCTGAATGAGATGAAGTGTCTTATTGGGTGGATTCAAAACCAGATCTAGATTCCACCTACAGTATTTAATTCTATTGTATTTCCTTTTCTTCCTCCCTCTGAAATTGGATTCCAATCCCTGGTGGTGAGATTTCATCTTATCTAACCCTGACCACTCAGCATTTCCCAGCTATATGTATAAGTCATGTGACTGTGCTGTTATCCTCCTGTCCCCACTTTGCACTTCTATCTTTCCTTTCTACCTTATCTTCACTTGGAACGTCAGTTTCTTTCTTAGTAAAGACTCTCTTACTTGTTTTTCTCTGTGTTAACACAATGCCTAGGACAGAATAGGAATTTAAATTCTTTCCCATTCATTCACATATGTCCATATCATATCTTTATTAGTTATATCAGGGATCCCCCAGAAAAACAAAACAAAACAGGGACTTATGGAAATATCCTGAATCATGGAATATGGATATATTCTGAATCAAGTTGGTTGGTTATTTTCTTTCATTTTCAAAGAGGATCAAATTGGCATCACTATTTTAGAGTCCAGTTAAGTGTGTCCGATCAGACCAATTGAAACTTAGATTAGAGACTCTACAAGTCTCACACAAACAGTCCCTACGAACATTTGGCACGGATTGTCTAATTTTACATATTTCATGTTTCTTCTGAGCTAATTCAATTCTGCTTTGGTCCTAGAGCACAGCATCTTCTCTGAGGAGGGCACACCATGCCGGGTCGTCCTGTGCCAATGTCTCAAGTATTATACAATTGAGTCTAAAGTTCTTAAAAAAGACCTTGAGAGTGTCCTTGTATTCCTTTTTTTCTGACCACATTGTGAGCATTCACCCTGTGTGAATTCTCTATAAAAGAATCTTTTTTGGCAAGCATACATTTCATACATTTGGTATTTGAACAATGTGGCCAGCCCAATGGAGTTGTGCTCTCTGCAGTAGAGTTGGAATGCTTGGCGGTTTAGTTGAAGAAAGAACCTCAGGGTCTGGTATATCTTATCCTGCCAGATGATCTTCAGCATCTTCCTGAGACAAGTCAAATGGAAGCAATTCAATTTCCTGTCATGGCGCTGGTAGATTGTCCAGTTTTCATCGCCATACAACGATGAGATAGTACAATGGCTCTGTAGACCTTCAGTTTGGTAGTCAGTCTAATACTTTCCCTCTCCCACACTTTCCTTCAAAGCCTCCCAACCCTTAGTTGGCTCTAGCAATGAGTGTATCAATCTCATTATCAAGGTGTTCATCCCTGGAAAGTTTACTGCCAAGATAAGTGAACTTATCCACAGTATTCAAAACTTCATCATTTATTGTAACTGACGGTTTCACATATGGATGGTGTGCTCCTAGCTGATGAAGGCTAGAAAGTAGCAAAACAAAAACCCTGTGTTTTCTTAGTGTTGTTAGGCCAAAATTAGCACAAGTAACAGAGAATTGACCTATATGCTGTTGCATCTCAGCTTCAGAGGCTGCATTCAGTGCACAATCATCTACAGACCAAAAATCTTGTACCAACATTCCCTCCTCTTTAGTTTTGGCTTGCAGCCTTTTCAAATTGAAGAATCTACCATCAGTTCAGTAGCTAACTTTGATTCCACGTTTGTCCTCATTGAAGGTGTTTCACAACATGGCTTAAAACATCATGCTAAAAAGCATGGGAACAAGCACACAGTCTTGTATCCTTTGGTGACTGGGAGAGCTCAAGAGCATTGCTCGTTGTCCAGAACCCCAGCAAGGATGCCATCATGAAAGTGACATTGTAGGGGCAGCTAGGTGAAGCAGTGGATAGAGCACCAGCCCTGAAGTCAGGAGGACCTGAGTTCAAATTTGACTAAAGACACTTAACATTTCCTAGCCTTATGATCCTGGGAAAATCACTCAACCCCAATTGCATCAGCAAAAAGAAAAAAAGAAAGAAATTGACATCCTATACTGACTGATGAATTTCTCTGGGCAACTGAATTTTGACATAATTTCCCATAAAGCCTCATGACTGACAGTATCGAAGGCCTTGGTCAGATTTACGGATGTGGTATGCTGACCACTGTTCAGCTCCTGGGATTTTTCCTGGAGTTGTTGGGCAGTAAATGCTATTTTCTGAGTTGGGAGAGGAGATAGGGCACAGGGGGCATTTGAGACTTTAGGAAACTTGGCCTTATTTGGGAATGTGCTCTGTCTGCTTGATGGCATTTGTCAGAAAGCCATAGGGAGGAATTAATGAATTTGTTCAGCATTGGTAAGGGGGGAAAAGTCCACTACACTTCCAACTACAGGATTCAAAAGAGACCCAGCTAGTTCTTAAACTGCCTCAGTTTCTCCCTTGAGTAAAAAACAAACATATAGATTTGCTTCTGCAACTTAAGTCTCAGGGAGTTGTCTTTTAGAAAGTGGAGGTGATCTCGTCTTTAAGCCTGGGTTTTTTTTTTTTTTTCTTTCTAAAATGATGAGCTTCCAACGTATGGGTGTCCAAGAATACTTCAGGTGCTGACATTCTATTTTTAAATACTGTAGATTCTAAAGTCCTCACATCTCTGATTTTCTAGTCTTTAGTACCCACTCAGTTCTGATATTACCCATTCTAAGGCTCTTCGCAGACCTGACATTCCCTGTTCTAAGGCTCTTTCCAGACCTGACTCCCCTGTTCTAAGATCCCTTCCAGACCTGATATTTTCCCCTTCTCACGGCTCTCCAGCTTTCATAACGGTATGTGCCAAGATCTCTCCTGGCTCTGACTAAGGTCCCTCCCAGCCTAGACGTCCCTTGTTCTAAAGTCCCTCCACGCCCTGACATCCCCTCTTCTGTTTCCTCCCAGCTCTGACATCCCCTGTTCTAAGGCTCCTCCCAGACCTGATATTCCCCATTCTAAGATCACTCCAGATCTGACGTTAGGTTTGGAGCGCTGAGATCTTTTCCCCCCACCCCAATCCCACAGAACGTGAGAAGGTACTCGTCTGCCCTTCTGCTAACGCAACAGCAGGTGGCGCCAAAGGCACGGTGTAGAGACTAGCCAGCTCCCAACTCGGAGCTGCCGGATCATCTCAAGACTGGACAGGTAAAGTCAGCCCCGCCGGGCCTGCGGCGCGGGTTTGAGGCTGCCCTGAGCCTCCCCTTTAGGAAGCTCGCGGGATTCTTGTTTGTTTTCTGTTTGTTTGCCGCCCCGCCCCCAGCCCCAAAGCTGTTCCGAGAACACTGTGGCTTCACAGGCCGTTCGTTTTTCAGCGGCAAATAAAAGGAGTACATAAGATCCAGGAGCAGAAGCAGGGGGAGGGTTTTTTTTTTTTTCCCTGAGCCCCTGTGGTTTTCTTTTAGTCGATTAAAAAAAAAAAAAGAATAAACGCTTAAATCCTCTCCCATGCACCCCAGGGCGCAAGCCCAAGCCGAGAGGCCCAACCTGGCTTCTGCCACCACCTTTGCAAATCACCTGCGGGGACTGCATGGGAGTGGGAAGGCGGAGCCTTCCTAAACCCAGCCTAAGCCTTGGGGAAAGGTTTGGAGCAAACTAGGGGTTGGTGAAGAGTTGGGGAAGGCCTGTGGAAGAATGGGAGGGGCTGCCAAGAAAGCAGCGGAGCGGTGGGGGAGGGGGAAAAAGGATGGGGGTGTGTAGAGTAGAGTAGGGTAGTGTAAGTCTTTGACAACCGATTTGGGATTTCAAACTCCTCCTTCCCTCCTTGTCTCTCCCTAGCTCCCAAAGAAATCCCTGGAGGTAGAGGGAGATGAAGGAATAGGGAAGGGGAGGAGAGGGAGGGCAAGAAGTGGCGATCTCAGTCCCCAGATTTGGGGAGGGGGCTTCCTAGGCATTTCCTTAGAGTCAGTGCAAAGGGAAGGCATCTAGTTAATTTCTCTTTGTACATTAAAATGATTCCTAGAGTCTAAACATGAAGAAGGTTTTGGGGAAGGTGTAATGGCGATTTTTTTTGGGGGGGAGAACTATATTCCGAAATAACTATTTTCTGGTAATTTTCAGATTCAAATTAATATATTTGGGGAGAAAATATATTTTTCAGAGTCAAAAGTCAGATTGAGGGAAGTAAAAGAGACAAGAGGGGAGAAAAATTGAAAATAATTACAGAGGGTTGAGAGAGGGAGACAGACAACAGGGGCAGAGAGGCAGAGATGGGTTGGAAGATGAGGGATTGTGGTTTGTTGTTGTTTTTTTAGTTAAACAGTCAAGTCTTCATTCGGCCTCAATCTGGTTTGACCTCCTTGCTCTTCTGAACTTCTTTAGGATCTTCCCATTCTCACCCCCTAATTAGCCCACAGGATGAACTTTGAAGCCTCTGTCCTTATATCTACTTGCTATCTGACTGGAGCTCTGGAACTTGAGAGCAGGAAGACCAGGTTTTCATTGCCCAAAAAATTAGCCTCAGTTTTCTCTTCTCTTAAATAGGCATAATGGCCCATTATCTCAAACGAGTTCATAAAAGACATTTTGTAAGCCTTAAAGCATTTCATATGAATGGGAGTGTTTTATTATTGGCCTAGCTCTATGCAAAAAAGCTGGAAATACCAATACAAAAGTAAAATCTGTCTCTGCTAGATAACCTCTTGCTTTCTATTAGGGGGAGGTAATGCACATGGGGAGTGGTAGTCCCGGGAAGGTATTTTGGTTTGGAAAATAATAGCGTTACATGAGTTGTTATGGTTATTGGTTTCTCAAACCAGAAATCCTGCACTGTTCTCAGTGGTCTGCTCTCTAACAGTCAAATGCATTGGCAAGGATTGTTCATCTCTGAGATCTTCCTCCCCAATCCTGGAAAAGAGATTGAACTCCATGAGAAACCTTCCCTCCCCCAGCCCCTTTCAAATGCCAATATTCTTCTGGAAATACAAACCCTAAGTACCTCAGACCCTTATTTTTTGTTATTTCCCTTTATTATTAATCATTTTTTAAACAGGAATATTAGGGACAATGACCTCCTAAATCATTATGATGAGATTTTCTCAATGATTATAATGAATAGCTTATAGAGTTTATAAAGGGCTTATTTTGACAGATGGGAAACTGAGGACCAGAGCAGAAAAACAGCCTGCTTAAGGTCACACAGTTTCAGAGGTAGTGCTTGAATCCAAGCCAACAATCTTCATATACTCAATCGAGGAGAAAGTTCTATTCCTCTTCTTCCCCTCCATGATCCTTTGGGGGAGTAAGTAGGTTACAGAGACAACTTTGGCCCTGGGCCCTGTTCAGGCTTTTCTTCTGATTCTATATCCCTGTACCTAGACCGCTGCCTTCCTAGAATATTTGCTTTGGGACTCCGGGTTCCTCGCTGGTGGAATTCTTAGTGTGGATCCAGGGTAACAAAATCATTTCTGCAAAGACTTCATTTAACCTTTTTAGTGGGAGTGGAAATGGACAAAGCTCTGTGTGTGTGTGTGTGTGTGTGTGTGTGTGTGTGTGTAGAACTAAAGGATAGTGACAAAGTAAAAATACCAACCCTGGAATAGATGAAAGTGATTTCATTTTCACCCATCCCATTGTCTCCAGTTACCAACCACATGACAACTAAGCAGTCAAAGAGCTGATTTCTTAACCCCATTCTACAGTTGGAGACAGTAAGGGATATAGATAAGGGAAATAAGTGACTTAAAAGTCCCAAATCTCTCAGAAAGTTAGTGGCAGACTTTAATAAGTCACTTACTTTTCCATTATTTCAGCTCTTCCCCAGATCATTCACTCCCCTATTCAATTACCCGACTAAACAGGATTTCTCCATTTCTGGATGTCTTTTTAGGTGTCTGTATTTGTGCCTGTCTTTCTCACTTGTCTATAAGTTTGTATCTGCGTCTTTCTGTGGCTGTTTTTGGCTGTTTCTTTCCTCATAAACGTCTGTCCATTTCTGTCTGTGTCTGTGTTTGTGTCTGTGTCTGTGTCTGTCTGTCTCTCTCTCACACACACAATTACTTTGTAATTCCTTGTGTGAAGGCTATTCCATTTTTCTCATCTCACTTTTCGCAACCCCAATATTTGTTAAATTAAATCAGATTGAACTGTTGAATCTCACTGATGGTGAAGGTGGAGGTCCAGAATACACATTTTTCTCTTTTGCCGTTGAACTCAATTGTCCTCCCTCCTTTAGAACCGGGTTTTCAGGTTCTCCTGATTGAAAGGGGAGAAAAGGTGAAATCCACCTCTTGCTTCTTTCTGTGGTCTCTGGACTGCGCGGTAAACCCAGCCTTAAGGGGAAAAGAGGAGGTCCAACCAGCTGGATTGACAGTACCGTGCCAGGCTGGCACCCAGGTGAACCGATCAGAGAAAACGTCCCCACCCCAGCCCGACAACGTTCTCTTTCTCCATTTAAAAGAAAACCTTGCTCACAAACTGAGCACTTGGAGTTTGAAGCTGAAAGCAAGAAAATTCTCAGAAACCTGTCATGAGTGATGGGGTCTTTTGCTCTGGACTTTTCCTTAAAAAAAAAATAAATAAAATAAAATCTATCCAATAAATGGGGACGTTGTTGGCAGGATTAAGGAAGTCGCGTTATAGAGTTTATAGAGCTCTGGTAGCTTTCCTTAGCGCCTGGCATTGCTTGCCGGGGTGACCTCTGCGTCCCCCACCCCCAGCTCAGGGAGGTGCGGGGAGGGCGGGGCAGGGAGTGGGGGGGAGGGGGGCGCGTGCGTGGCCCGTTAAAAACCAGTCGTTCCACAACAAGAAACCAGATCCCCGGGTGTCATTAGGGGGAAATTGAAGTGGCCTGGGAAGGTCACATTTCAAAAGATGAAATAGAACGTGTGAGTTTCGAGGAGGGGGTGAGGGCGCGCGGGGGTGGCGAAGGGCCTATAGGGAGGAAGGGAGAAGGGTGAAGAGGCCGGACCAGGCCTGCAAAGTTTGGAAAAGTTTCCCCCCCTCTGGTGTTAACATCCGCCGAGATCTCCTCCCTCTCTCTCTCTCTCTCTGTCTCTCTGTCTCTCTTTATCTCTATCTCTATCTCTATCTCTCTCTCTCTCTCTCTTACACACACACACACACACACACACACTCATGCACGCACGCAGGGGTTCTCCAGGACTAAAATTCCGAGCGCAATTCTCAACCAAAAAAAAAAAAAAAAAAGGCGGCACTTTTGGCCACTTGTAACTTCACTCTAGTTCCAGAATTTCTGACTCAGCTCTGCTTCCCAAGCCCTAAAGGGAAGTAGCTAGACTCGATTCTCTAATGTTCCTTCAAGTTTCCTTCTCTCCTTGAGGATGCTTTGGAGAGGTTCGCACTGGATTTGAGGTCACCAGACACTTCTAGCAGTTACTTCCTAAATGGATGTCTGAGCTGGGAGAGCGTCACATAATCTCCGACCCTCTGTTTTCTATCAATGAGGATAATGCTAGCTGTAGAGACTATACGTAGCGTGAGCGGATGGTTTCAGGATCTAGAATTAGGGAGAACCGAGTTCAAATCCTCCCACGCATACTACCAATTGCGCGATTCTGCGTCTCGTTTCTGAACCTCATTTTCCTCATTTGCAAAAGAAGGTGATAAGTTCACCTCTTTCAACAGTCATGTGGTGGATCCAATGAGCTAATTTGTTCGAAACGCATTGTAAACCTTTAAGAACTTAGATAAATGCGGTCCTTTTGTTAACCTCTCCCAACACCTTATGGTGAAGCGAAAATATTCTAATCGGTGTCAAACGGTCTTTTGAGAAGCGGGTTGGGGTCTTTCCCCAACTCAAGGCTTATGATGAGAACTGGAAATTGCCAACTGGAAATTGTGACCTTTAAACAGGGCGCTGGTTTCTAGGAAATCTACTTCGGGGAAGCCTGTTTTGGGGCCATGCGGTTCACTAACAAATTGGAAGTGGAGAGAATGAAGAACTACTTCTTTCTAAAGAGCTGGATTAGGATAGAACCTTCTCTAAATCCATAAAATCCATCTTTATTATCTCTTCCGCCCTGGATAGGTTTAGTACATCCCGCCTCGGAGTTAAGATCTAGGAGTTTGATGGCAAAGAGAGATGAGACTAGTTCTTTCAGAAGGAGGGCGCTCTCTCACCAGAAGGGCTCGCAGAGCTCCGGAAACCTCCCCCAAATACTCCTGCCCTTAGGTTACATGCTGCTCCAGCAGTTCGCTGGAGTTTGGAGGATTCTAGTATCCCGGGCATCTCACCTGGTGACTAAGTAGGGATGCTAATTCTCCATGGGCAAAGGATCGTGGCACTAATTGCCGGAGAAAAAATTCGGGAGCTAAGAAGAAAGGTGGGGTCGAAAGAATGGGGGTGTAAGGGAAGTATAAGGCAGAAGCTTCTATATTCACAATTTCTCGACCTCTCAAAAGAGAGACGGTTCTTTGGTTCTCCCGGACCAGCTCCAATTGTTTAGTCCGCAAGTTCCAGGATGGGGTTGGGTAGTGGATTGGGGAGGATGAAGCTAAAAAATTCCCTCGGCGTTGGAGAGAGCCCGAATGGGGACCAAAGGACTAAGAAGAAGACCAGTTTTCCAATAGAGGGACAAAGAAAGCTGCTAGTATCGTAAATTTCTCTAGTTAATTTCTCAGTCGCACAGGACGAGGAGTGAGCCTAAGTTCTCCTGCGTTCTCCTTACTTCTGACCCCTTAGAAAAATCCACATGCCCCAGTCCCTACCTTGTCCCCTTTCTTTTTTCCGTTAGAAGGTTTTCAGAAAACGATCAGTCCAGATGCAAGGTAATAGTGTGATTTCCCAACTCGGGTTCCAGTTACAAGGCATTTAAAAAGTTAACTATCTCCTGGTCTTCACCTTGAACTTTTTTTTTTTTTTTGGGGGGGGGGAAGTCACCCTGCCACAAAAACAAATAAAGGAATGAATAAATGAATTACTGAATAGATAGAAAGATGAATGGATTGATAAACAGACAACCGAGTGAACACCAATAACAAAATCATCCCACATCCAAATATTATCTTTGCAGGATAATACCCAAATCTGATAGCGGATGGAGGAAGAGTGAGACCACATGATCTACTGGAAGGAGATAAAATGCTTTAAAGGGAAGCTGACTCCCTAATAAGGCCAATTTCAAAGTTGCAAAAGTTGAAAAAGAAAAAAAAAATCACCCCTCTCTTCAGATTATTTAGTTGGTTTTCTAGTTGATGTGGTCAATTACATCTTTTTTTCCCCCTTCCTCTTCTCTTTTCCCTTTTCTTCCCTTTCTCTCTTTTCCTTTATCCTTCTCTTTCTTTTCGTTGTCATTGACCAATCTTCTGATAAATAAATAAATTTCTCTCACTATTACTGGCCTGTTAGATCTTTGGAAGTTAGATATGGAGCCACTGTCTGTCCTTCAAAATACCTCAAATTCCCTCCACACAATAATGTGGTACCAGAGAAAGACTAGTGAAAAGAAGTGTTTTTAACTGACACCTAATTCTTATTGTGTCCAATGGATTCCCAGTTCATAAGCAAGCTAAGATATTTGAAGGTATAACAGACTTGGTTTAATAGTCTGTGACTAATAGAGTCAGAGAAAATGTTATCATCATAATTGAATGCATTTTTCCTACCCTTACTCCAGATATGAATATCATTTCTTGATCTATATTTATCTATCTATTCCTAATGTCTATATATTTCCTGATCTATCTTCTCATTGAAAACCTCCCTGGGAATAGCGCTGAATTTGCTACCATATTTTCCCCAAGGGAAACTTTCTGCAAAACATATTCAATCATCACTTAACCCTAATTGGGAAAAAAAAAATGATCAAGATAAGAAGAAAGTCCCTAAAATATGGAGTAGATAGAGCACCAGCTTGGAATCAGGAGGATTTTAGTTCAAATCTGGCTTAGCCACTTAAGACTTGCTAGCTATGTGACCCTAAATAAGTCACTTAACCTCAAAAACTTATTCAGGAAAACTCTAAATGTCAGCCAGAAAGGTAAAAGACAGACACATACTTGGGTCACATGTGCTCTGTGGCTCAGAGGTTATACAACCATAGAACTTAGGAATGGTGGGCACCATAGTACAAGCTCTTTATTTTACAAAGGGGAAAACTGAGAGAAGCTATGCTTTCAAGATCACACTTGATGAGCAGCAGAGAAAGCTTCTGACTCTATAGGCAT
Organism: Antechinus flavipes; assembly: GCF_016432865.1. Taxonomy (NCBI): domain Eukaryota; kingdom Metazoa; phylum Chordata; class Mammalia; order Dasyuromorphia; family Dasyuridae; genus Antechinus; species Antechinus flavipes. Next base: position 700,081,449 of record NC_067398.1, read on the forward strand.
CCATTTTCTTCCTTTTATAGTGACCTCAGATATTCACAACTTTCCTTTTGACTTGGACTTGGAGAAGAGAGGAAGACCAAAGATCTCTTGTGAACTCTAAATCCTCCCTAGCCTTTGGAAGTTCACCCCTCTTTCTCTTAGTCAAAAGGCCTGCACTCTGTCAGGATCCTCAGATAATTCCAGAAATTGGGTCACAAGTATCAGCATATCTTGATGCCTTATAGATCTGCCCCTTCCTTCCCAGTAAGCTTAAATCAGGATACTAGGCCTCCAAGACCAAGAGATACAAGGCTGTTTTAATTTGTTGCTTCAGGCAGAATCTTGGTTCTCCCAGACTTTCAATAATTCCATTCTGTGGTTTCAGCATTATTCTGGCTGGGACAATATGACAAAGGGGAGGGGGAAAAGACAGAGGCAAAGAGGTATGTGGGAGTGGGCTTACATGCTCATATTTTTCCATTCCATGGTCTTCAAGGTCTGTTCACTTCAGTCCAGAAGAGAGATGTGGCTACTGAACTATATAAAGGAAAAAAGGTTGACATATCTCCACATGGAAAGTGGGGGTAAGATGGGATGACAAGAATCCAGAAAAAGATGTGTGTGGAGGTTGATCCAGATAAAGTGTAGGACATCTAGGGCCAGTCTCTTGGTTATAGTCTGGGCTGAGGATTTGTGAGTTGGAGAGTTCATCCTATTAGGAACAGGAACTGCCAGGATCCTGAATTTTTTTTTTTTCAGATGGGGTATCAGGAACCCTACAAACACAACACACCAAAAGTACAGTCTAGGCCCTAGAGGGAAAGAAAAGAGATATTCCAGAGCTAGACTTGGTTCTTCCCAAATACCAGAGATCTTCCTTTGGTCACCAAGTCTCAGGAGGCAAATGAGAAGGGAAATGGGAAGAGGGGAAAAGAGAGAGAACTGAGGGTGTGGGAGTGGTAAAGACTCAGAGCTAAGGGAAGCTGGGTGACCAGGACTCTGACGGAGAGTGTTTGCTGGACGGACAGATAGGTGGCACTCCAAGCCCAGAGAAAGGGGCCTTTTGCCTGCACTAGGCCGCCAGGGCCATAAACCTACCCGGTAGATTGAGAGAGGCGCCAGGTGAGTAATCGGCAGGCTAATCCAGAGAGATTGCTAGCTGTTTACCCCTGTCCGCCAGCGCCACGAAGGTTACTCATTAACGTAACCATATACAAATAAGATATACAAGAGATAAGGGAGACAGAGACAGACAGAGAGACAGTGACAGACAGCGCCAGCCTAGCGGCAGAATCTCTCAGATCTGACCATTGGTCTGGTAAGAATTCGAGATTCAGTTTCACCGCAGGAAAGGAGGAAATCCCGAAAATCCGGACCAAAAAGAAAATCAGTATCTTTCTTTTTTGTGCTTCCTTTCTCCCCTCCCGTGAACTGGAATGACAATTCTTAAAATTCAGGTTACAAATTCCACCAAAAGGTCCCCTTCCAGAACACTTCCAGCCAGCCATCCAGCCATTATATCCTTCCAGTCGTTTATTCATTAAGTTCATATGGATATTATAAGCCTATTCTGCTGGGCTCACTTCTGGATCAGGACCCAGGGCCTTAGAAATCTTTGTTACTCTCATCCTGTACAAATGGAAGATAAAGTCTCTCTCTCTCTCTCTTTTCCTCCCCTCTCTCCCCCCCCCTCACACACACGGATTGAATTGCATGTCAAATAGAGGCAGCTTGAGATCTGGCCTTAGTATTTCTCTATCTCCAGCGCTGGAGACACCCCCGCTCTAGGTCCTGCAGGTCGGGAGTCTGCGAGCTGCACTAGTAAGTAGAACAGTAGCTGAAAAGAAAACAGCCGTTTGGCCCCTGGTTCTCTGTCTGCCCAAATGGCCCATTTTGAAGAGACTTGCTAGTAGGAAAGAAAGCCACAGAGAAGTTGGGGGACCAGGCCCCAGCCCCACGCCCACGCCAGATCCTATGGATTCTGGGGTTCAAGAGAAGTCCCGCTGCTGGAGACAGAGGAGAGTGAAGGGGAAAGACAGTCACTCCCATAACCCTCCCCTGCATTGTAGGCCATTTCAGCTACGCCGAGGTGTTAGAGCTATGGACCGGGGCCCGCGGCCCGCGGCGCCCCCCTCCCCCCCAACCTCCTCCCCAAACTGAGGGAGCGGGGGCAGCCGCCTAACCGGCTCCTACCGAGATCTCTCAGTTCATGGCCTCAGGGCTTGGAGGTAGAAGGCTTTCACTTGGAGTCCCCTTCAGTCCCCACCCCTCACTCCCCTTCACCTCGAGGTAAGGGTAGGAATGAATATGCAGCAGGGAAGGTTGGACAGGCGCTCCGCATTTTATTGACTGTTTAAAAGATAAAACTCAACTTCAAAAGGAAACTTACTGGACTGCCTGGGGGCCGGGGTGGGGGTGGGGGTCCTCTCTCTCTCTCTCTCTCTCTCTCTCTCTCTCTCTCTCTCTCTCTCTCTCTCTCTCTCTCAGAATGGCGTGGGCAGGAGCAGGGGAGAAATGGGGGCGGGGGCCAGACGGGCTTCTACTGCCTTCTTCTGGGGCTCAGAGGTGTCCCTTCCACTCCAGAGGCATTTCCCCGGCTTTCTGAATTAAATTCCAAGGGCCTCAAGTCTATTCCCAGATTTCAGGCCTATGGGAGAGATGAGGAACTGGAGGGGGGTCGTTCTGAGCCAGCCGCGCTCGGCGGGGGCCGCTTCTCGCTTCCAGGTGTCATCCGCAGACCACTGAGGCAGCGGGCTACATTTTGGGCTTAGGAAAATTGCAAGTGCCGGCCCTTTCCAGGCTCCAGAGGGAAAGGGTTCTGCATTCGTTATTATACGAAACCTCTGGTGGGAGACCTGTTCACTGCACTTTTGGACAGGTGACCTTGGACAAGCCTCTCTCTACGCCTCCGGTTCCTAAGAAGTCTTGCTTCCTTAACCAGGTTGTTGGATGCGGACGAGGGGAGGAGGACTGGAGAGAAAGTAAACCCCCTACAGTGCTACAGCAATGGAAGCTCTTTCCTCTTTGCCCAGGTTTGGAAGCTGACATTACCTGGGAGCCGCAACTTCCTGACGTGGGCCCAGGGCGAGGCGGCTTAGGTCAGGGCCCGGTGCCAGCTGCGGGGAGACTCTCCTCGCCGCCAGTTCATTCTTCCAAGCCGTGTTCCGAAAGGAGTGGAAACTCGACTGGGAGCATCCTTAGACACAGGCCCAGACGGCTAGACGTGAAACTCTGGGAACCGTCTGTCCTGGTCCCCTTCTTCCTCTGTCCTGGGAAGCCTCTACAACTTGGGAAAGGAGAATACCTTTCCAACCGCAGAGGTTACCTGGAAGGGCCAGGGCGATAATGCGAGTTTTAATTCGCATCCCCGGGTCACTTTTAATTGGGAAATGGGGGAGAGGGTGAGTAGTGCTAGGGAATTTGGGGCCGGGAGCATACAGCACAGGAGAGGGCAAAGGCGTCTCTAAAGTTTCGCTTTGGAGACTTCCACTTTCTTCCCATTGAGTCCGTAATTTATGACAGATGTAGGTCGGAGTGAGCCACACTCACGTCCGACCATCCTTTACAACTTTTTTTTTTTTTTGCCATTAGATGCAAAATCTAAAGGGACTAAGCAATCCAAACCCTTCTCTTCCCTTCCTCCCCGTCTATCCCGTCCCCCTCATCGAGGAAAATGCACGATCCGGTTCTTTTTGGAGGAAAAAAGTTTTTGGGCGCTCCCGTGAAACTTGAGTGACAGCTTTCCTGAACCTCTCAGTTCGATGGGGTAAAGTAGGCGACTTAAGTATTTAAGGAGGTGGGGGAGGGGCCGGATCCATTTTCCTTGAAAGTCCCAACAAGAAAGGCATTCGACAAGTCTAGGAGACATTTCAATAAAAATTTATTGAAATTTCAGTGACGTTTTAAAAGAAAAAAAAATACAGAAAACCAAGAACTCATTAACGATTCTATAACACAAAATATACCTTCATGGATTTTACTTCTTTTAAAAGAGTTTGGTGGGTTTTTTTTTTCCTTGAAAACACCTGACTTTCAAACTTGGATTAGCTATTCTCTCTAGGCACCAACTGAGAAATAATCTATAACACAGAGACACCAGTAGTCAAACCCATTTCATTTGGACACAAAAAGAATGGGCAAATTCAGAAAGAGAAATCCAGACCACAAGATTCTGCTTTGCCCCTTTTTCTCTCCCTATCTTAATCTCCACCCCTTCATTTGACTCAAGAAAGGACCTGAAGTAGCACTCTTCCCCTTAATTTATTTTTATCTTCTGCATTAGGACTTTTTTAATCAACTTGGTTATTAGGAGGTACTTGCAAAAAAAGAAAAAAAGAAAAAATAAAAAAAAAAAGATAGGGGGGAAAAAAAACAGCCCAGAGCTGTATGTTTCCTTGTTTTCCAAGTCTGACCTTGAAATGAAATGGAGAACTAAACGGGACAGCTGCTGCCTTATTTACAGAGATCTGTACAGTGTCAATAAATTAAAGTTTAATTTTGAGTATTCATATTCCACTTATTTACAAGTTACCAAATAATTACATAAATACTTTGTCTAATAGTGTCCACTTCTCTTTTTTTTTAACTATTTTTAATAACTTTGTTATTGCATATACAGTAAAGAGAAGGAAATCAAGGGAGACAACTAGCAACCAAACTTTGATAAAATAAATTCAATTCCCCTCCCACTTCTTTATCTGCCTCTTTTTAAATTATTAATATTAGGGGGGCTCTTGCAGTTGTGGGATGGGAGGGGAAAGAAGGGTCATTTTCTCCCTGGGAAATAAACATTCAGAAAAATAAAACAGAAAAAAAAATAGACTACTGTAGAGCATGCAAGGGCCCTATGGGGGCTCTCAAGACATCACAATAATATTAAAAAGACACAGATTTCATTAATACAGGCTAACAAAGGGCTACAGGTATATCTTCATCCCACCCCCAAAGAGTTCTGCATTCAATTTCATTTTGAAGAACTGATATGCAAGTCACTTTATACTCTTTTTTTAAAAAATCACTTTTCTTTCCTTATTCATTTCCATTCATTTTTATTTCATTTAGTCTATTTTACACACTGAGTGGGGGAGGGGGGAGGACATCTCTGGAGATGAACTTGGCCATCTCTGCTTTCTAGGGGACAAACATGACCTTTCCATGAGAGCACGGTTCTGAAACATAGCAGCTTTTAGGTCTTTTCCTCCATTCAACCCTTCTCCCTCCCAATCCCACCCCCTTCAAGCCTCAGCCTCAGCTGAGCCCCCAGCCCAGCCCTTTCCAGAGGGGCCATCTGAGGGAATTCACCATAGTTTACAAAGTGCACTGCGACAGAATGATTTGGAATGAGACACAAGAATTCAGGATGGGGACGCCCTCACCCCCATACGCTGCTGCGCCCATCCCTCCCACCCGAAAGGGTCCCCTTGCTTGGAACTCTGGGATCGAGGTGCAGGCCATTAAGGGGATCCACTGCGGCATCTGTCTTGCTTTGACTCCAGGCCGCTCACTAGACGCTGGATGCTCTGCAGTTCGCTGGTGGAGGGTTCCTTCTCAGGGCAGAGTTTTGGGGACAAAGACACAGAACCAGAGGATATGGTAGAAGATCGGCTATTGAGTTCAGAGGCCGAGTCCAAAGCCACGGAGGCCGGGCTGGAGGCTAGGTTGGCCGCTTTGCTCTCCAACACGCCGCCCGACGTCGCGGCCGCCGCAGCGGCGGCGGCCGCAGCCATTGAAGGGAGACCCGGAGCGAGCAGGCCGCTGCTGTCAGGAAGGGGCATGGGGATGGAGTACGGGCTGTAGCGAAGTCTGGGTCTCACTGCGTTCAGGAAAGGGTGCCGGTGGACCGAGCTGGAAGCAGCCGCCGCGGTGGAGGCAGCCGCAGCTGCTGCCATGTACGTGTAAGGGTAGGGGAAGAGGCTTCCGAAGGGCGACATGGCCAGTCCCTGGAGAAATAAAACGGGGAGGGAGGAGTCAGTGATTCTGGGGAACAGAGAGGTAAGTGAGCTCCTTCCTATTACAAATCCACAAGCCACAACTCTCATCTCCGGTCCCAGAAGAACCAGCCAAGCGTCCAGATCCCAAGGGAAACTTGTACAGGCCAAGAACAAAACCAGAGAATATCAGGGATGGGAGGGACCTCGGATCATAAAATGTTAGAACTGGGAGGGCCCTTGCAATATAAAATGTCAAAGCTGGGAGGGACCTGAGAACACGGAATGTTAAAGCTGAGAAAGACCTCAGAACATGGAATGTCGAGGTGGGTGGGGCCTTTAGAACACAAAGTGCCAGAAAATCAAGGGGGACCCCATGTTTCTTAGGGTATCCGACTTCTACAAAGCAAGGAGGCTCAGATCAGCAGCCCCTAATGTCAACCACAGTTACTGAGTGACAGCCAGGACTAATAGCCATCACCAAACTCCCAGTGCAGTGTTTTCCATTAAGACTTCCACAATTTCTACTGGAAAAGGTTGACAGCTAAGAAGCAATAGAAATTAAAAAAAAAAAAAAAAAAAAAAAAAAAAACAGGCTTTGGTCTCGATTTTTCCCTCCTTCCCCCCCCCCCCCCCAATCCTCCATATTTCTAGGATCCTACGAAATATCAGACCCAGGAAGCAGTGGCAGGAAACAAAAACGGTACCAAAACTCTCTCTCAAATGAAGCTTTCGCTGAAACTCCGAAGTCCTGCCTGATTCATTCACCTTCCCTTCCTTTCTCTTTCTTGTCCAAGGCGCAACCATCCCTCTTCCCCATTGCTGCTGCCCTCACCACACACAGGCAACTCTCCTTCTGGTCCTGGTCACACTCCAAATCTGAGTTGTTGTTGTTGCTGTTAACCCAGGATGGCCTTCTCCAAAATTAATGCTTGGGAACACAGGAGAGTGCCCTCTTACTGTAATCCCAACCCCTGACTGGCAACCAGGGAAGCAATTTGAGCCAGGGGTGGCAATAATGATGATGAGAGCAGCTAGAATTTATATAGCCCTTTAAGGTTTGCAAAGCACTTCTAATTCTCAGGACAATCCTGTGGGATTGGTGCTACAGATAAGGAAATTAGTTAAATGACTTGCCCAGGGTCATAAGTATGTTTGGCTGGATCTGCCCTCCTGACAATAAGTCTAATGTTCTGTCAACTGTACCCACCTAACTGCCTCTATGAGAAAAAGGAGAGAAAGAGGGGGAGGAGGAGCAGGGAGAAAGAGAATATTACCTGAGAGGCTAGCATGTGCTGCTGGAGGTGGAAGGGCAAGGCTGCTGCAGAGGCCCCTGATAGTCCCTGGGCCGCCGCCGTCGCCATGGCCGTGGTGTCCAAGCCGGTGACTCCTGTGGAAGCTCCAGATACAGTGGCCAGCAGGGGACCCATCCCAGCGGCCATGCTGGAGAAAGCACCCCCCATAGCAAACTGACTAGGGTGCAGGAGGAGGGGATGGCCGTTGCCCAGGGGGCTAAAGAACTGTTGGCTAGCCAGACCAGGGGGGAATGCCAGGTTCGGGAGGTGGGCTGGGCTCAGGTGCGATGAGCTGTCCGTCTGCACTGTGAGAGGGGTGAAGGTCTCCTTCCCCGGGAGCACTGGGCGCCCCTCCTCGGGGACCTTCGGGATCCCTTCCCGGCCAGGGCTCTTTCGATCCTCACAGCCTGAGCTTCGGGTGCTAGAGGAGATGGCAGCTGGACTATGACGCGAATCTGGGGAGTTCTTTTCCAGCCGAATCCCTTCCCTGGCCCGGTCTCGGTCTCGGTCCCGATCTCGATCCCGGTCCCGGTCCCGATCCCGATCTCTATCTCGATCTCTCTCGGATGAGAAGAGGTGGGCTTTGGAGGGTGAGGTGCCCTTGTCTTTAGAAGGCTCCTCCGATGTGGTGGTGGATATTTTCGCCATGTCACTGGCCTCGGGGGGCTCTTCCTTGCTTTCAGCATCGCTCTCACCCTCGCTGGGGCACAGATCTGCAGAGGGGAGAAAGGATGCAAGGAAGGGTGAGACCCAGACCATAAAGAGCCCAGCCTTAGGCTGCAAACTGCCTCCTTCTCCCCTACCGCCGCCACCAACTTAACCCAGCAATTCCACAAGGCAGAAAACTCACTTTCTAAAACCTAAACCCCAGAAATGTGTCAAAAGACATTTATGGAGGACACAGATGATGCGCGCAGGGCTAGTAGATTTTAAATAAAACGATTAAAATGCACTTTTAAATAAAACGATTAAAATGCACAGCCTTGGCCTCCAGGTGCTTACTTTGTAATCACCTCAACTACCAGGAATACAGATGCATGAATACAAAACAAAGGAGGCACTTGGGGAAGGTGGGGAAGAGGGAATCGTTTCAGGCCTTGAGGAGCTAAAGAATTCATCTAGCTCAATAATCTCATGGAATAAAACCTGAGGTTCAGAGAAAGGGATTTGTAGAACAGGTACAATTTAAACCAACATAACTTTATTTCCCTATCAGCACAGCCCTAGCTGGATAGCATTGTAAGCCATTATATACTGAAAAATTTAAATGGATTCAAGATATAAAGTTCTCTCATTTTATTTCCCTTGAAAACAGGTTTCTTCTGTTGTGTCTTTCTATGGGAGTTTCTTTTCAAATAAATATTACCTGCTCTTTAAACACAGGAAACCGGTTCAGGTCCTGAACCATCTCATCTCCCTCCCCTCCCCTTCCCCCAGTACACTTCCTCCCACAGGCAGACTGACTGACTTTTCGCCTGGGCTGTATCTCCCCTCTGATCCAGGTGGCAAAATTCTCCCCACCACCATCACCTGTAACACCTCCCCCACCCTTTCCCATTTCCAAGGTGCTCAAATATCTTTAAAATCTAGAACTACGTGTACAAAGGAAAATTTCAAAGGCCTCAGTGTGGGAGCACATTATTGGGGGCGGGGGGAGAGAAGCAGCACAGATTAATAAACTCCCAATCTACTAGGATGGGGTGCAGAAGTTAGAGGGAGAGTGTGAGACTTGTTACATCTGCTGGGGGAAGGGAACAAGGCTTCTGGGTCCATTAAGAAGATTGGGGCTTAATTCCGAATCAATGAAGGACAACTCTGAAATTTACTGTCTCTGTCTTAGTAACTGGCCCAGTCAGAGAGAAAAAGAGAAAAAAAAAATGAGGAAGGGAAGAGATTCGGGGAAAGTTATAAAAGTTGGGAATTGGAGACAAGAGAAAAAGCCCATCTTTGGCTACCGGATGCCACAAGGGGGAGAGATGCTCTCCGGGACTGGAGGGTTCCTTTGATACCTACCTTTGAGATTAGAGGTTCCAACTGTGGACACAGCGGCTGGAGAGGAGGATTGGGCAAAACATTTGAAAGCTGTCTGCTCACTGGAGGATTCGTCCGAGGTTCCTGCTTCCTTTTTATGTCTCTCCTCAAACACTCTCATGGATTGCAAAGTCAGTTGCTTTCTGTAGACCAGAACAATGCATTGAAGGGGGAAAGTTCTTTTGCTTGCCTTCACCCCTTACTAAGCCCCAAGGATATATAAATATATAGCCCTAACACCTAGATGAGTTACTTCTAGGGCCTAAAACTGAGTCTGAACATCTATCAACACAGCTGCCAAGTAAGGGGAGAAGAAGATATTGTACAGATCGAGCTTTTGATTTTTAAGAAACCTTAGAAAAGGGATGGATGAGGAGGTAGATACTGAGGCTTAAGATTTCACTATTAGACACAAACCAGGGCTAGAGTACCTTGGTTATTTGTTGGGGGGGAGGGCCCAGAAAGGCATGGGAACTCAGTACTGAGTCCAGAGATGGATATTCTGTGCAGACTTTCCATCAACATTTAGTAAATTAAAAAAAAAAATGTTTCCAGGAAAATTAGAAATCATTTCCTTTGGGTACCTGCAAGAAGAATTTTCTTATCATCATCCTCGCCCTTACTCCTCAGAGAAAGAGAAAATTCTTGATTCTCTGGATTTAGAAGTTTTGACTTTCCCAGAAAGGGAAATTCCTGACCAGCAAAATCTCTTGCTCAGCTCAACAAGACAGTATACTACTTCAGCCTAGGTAGGGCACTTCCCTCTCCCCCTGGCCATTTTGTGTTTTTGAAGAGGGTGGGACTTTTTTTCACTCAAAGGTCCAAATCTATTTGGAAGTGTTAAACCCATTCTACTAAGATTGGACTAGGAAGTCCATAACCAGTACCTTGTGACCAACTCATACAGTAGAAGGAATAAAGGATTTCTGATTCAATCAACACCTTTTTAGGATGGGTTTTTTAAATGTTCCTAAAATTGGCCTTTTAATAAGATCTTGACAAATCCCAGTGTCCCAGGACAAAGGGATTATAAACAGACCCTCTATCCCCCAGGCTGATTCCAAATGGACTTTAATATCCTTTGAAATTTGGGTGGGGTTGTTCACCCCTCTCGGAAAAGATGGGAGGATCCTGGAAACTCCCGGGAATTCATTTTCTCCCCATCAAAAATCACGATTGCCTTTTAAAAAACACTATTTCAGATCTCCGAAATGAAATTCAAGATCTTCCAAAGCTTTCGCTCTGAAGCAATTTCCTTTACTCACCTCTTCTCTCGTCTGCCATTCCCGGTATCTCGGAACCCTTTGGCAAAGGGATTGTTGTCAATCTTTAACTGGGTTATCTGGAAAAAGGACAGAGGAGTAAGAAACTTTTGCCTCATCTCTGAAATTCTTCTGAAGTGCCGCTCAGACCTCCCCACCTCCATCCTATCCTTAGTTTGAAGTTGGGAGCCCAGCTGAGACAGTCGGGGAGTGAAGGAGGGCCAAGACTCCCCCAAACTAGATTTCCTACAGAAGTCTCCAGGCATTAGGTAGCCTGGAAGTGGTTCTCTCTTTGCACAGGAGTATAAAGTCCATTCAAAAGTTGGAAAAAAATGTAAAATAGAAAACTTTTTAGCTATTAAAATTATGTTTCCATTTAGCACTTTGTTGTTGTTTTTTTTAATATACCCTCAATTCACTGTAAACTGCATTATGCCTCCACCCAAACTCATAAAGTATTTTATAGAAACTTGGTGAGGAGAGGTCATGCTCCTAAACAAATTTTCCATTTCTCTATGTTGTGAAGGAATATTGCTGTTACAATGTGCTTTATAGAAATCTGTATTGTTAATATTATTATTCATTTTTATCAGTATTATCTGCCCAACATAAATCCAGAGTCCAAGGAGCAACTAAGAAGCTGCTTTTGCTAAATAAGGTTTACAACGCCATTTCTTTTTCCTCCCCAACCACCAACAGGGGGGAAAAAAAGGATCTGGCAAAGATTTCTTTTCAAAATGTTTTCTAAGTTAAAAGGGGGGAATTTTTCATATCATAGTCTGAGAGAAAATTGGTTGGATCTTGATTTCTGGAAAAATTGAACTGAACTAAAGTATCCTGCCTCTCAGCTCCAATAAACACCCACTATCAGAACACCCTATCAATGTCTTTGCCTCCCTTCCCAACTCAGTTTCAACCCATAAGAACCAGGGACCATGTGATATAACAAATGTCAATTTAATGAAACCAACAAACATTTATTAAGCACCTAATATGTGCAAGGCACAAATGACCATCGATCATCAAAAAGATTAGTCGGTCAATTCATGAAAGCATAATTATTTTTTTATTGGAATAACCCCTACTTGTGGATCATAAAAAAAAAAAAAAAAGAGGCTGATCTTGGGATCTTCAATCAATACCCAGTTCTATTTCCTCTCTGAAAAATCTAATCCTCCAAGTTTACCTTCCCAATTGTCTGCAAAGTGGGCCTAGATTATTTCCCAATGACTAGGACCAAGGTAGTAAAAATTTCAGGCTACACGCATCAACAGCCAGACCATACCTCAGAGTACCCCCAACATCAAAATACTTTTTACACTAGTCCACTCCCTGGGTATTTCCATCCTCCTCCTACCACACACAGAGAAAATAATAATAATAATAAAAACATGGCAGGATAAAATATAATAAGAACCAGACCAAACAGCTACTCAGAGTTGTGGAACAGTAGGGGAAAGGGAACCTATTCTGTACTTGTTTTAGGATAGAAACTCAAGAAAACACATTTTCATTCTATATTTTTTTCCTAGAGAAACCTCTCTCTTCCCTGAAGGTTAGCCAGTCAACACTGGATTTGGAAAGGAACAATCTAAAAATTCCAATAAAGACGGGATGAGAGTCCATCTCAAGAGGATTTCTTTATTTCATTTTAACCTCTAACCCAAGCAAATTTTGTTGGCTGGCTCCGAAGAGGAGTGCTCACTCTTTTTGCCCTCCACCTAAAGTCAAATGACATAAAAGCAAAGTCTGAATAGCTCCCTCCATTTTCCCTTTTTAATTCTATACCTTCTTCCCCCCCAAATTCTCTATTACCTTATCATTCTGGTATGCGGTCACGGCGATGAATTCTGTCTCAGGGAACACATAAGTCCGAAATGTACTGTAGGGAAGTTTCAGGATATCATTGGCCCTAACAATGTGGAACCTAGGCTGGTATTTGTGCATGGAGTTTAAAATGGTCTGTGGAGAGGAAAGGGGAGAAAGTGAAGGAATGGTTAGTGTGGAAAAGAATTCCAGGGACCTTGGAACCCCAACAATACTGTCCCATGGCCCTCCTATGTACAACGCCCAGTTAGACTGACTTTAATTTGTAGATTTATTAGCACACCGACTTGACAACCACCTCTTCTACCCAAGTCTAGATATTCCAAATAGTCATCTATAGGAAATTTATGTGTCCTGTGTTATCCATGTACGGGTGCCTAAACTCCCTCTTCCCAGCAAACCCGCTTTAGGGATCCAAAGGAAAAATATCATTAAAAAGATTAAAAGACAGAAAAATTATCGAATTTATAAAACGATTATTGACTTCAGCTCTTGCTAATTGACTGCTGTAATTGGTTAAAGCCTCTGAAAGGCTGAAATCCAGGCAGAAATATTTATCTGCTAATCATAGGGATAATAAATACACTCTTCCAATGGCAAAGATTTCTGGGCCAGACAGATCTCCAGTGACCAGGGAAATCTTTACCTATTTTGAACTTATCAGCCCTATTAGTTGAATGGAATTGAGAGTCGTGGGGAAACTGGGGGCACTTCACATTATCTAAGAATCTTTTTTTTAATTCTTCTCTTCACCCAATTTTAGGAGATCTCTTTCTGCCTTTCCCGGCAACTCAGAGAACTGGCTTTCATCAAATCCCAGGCTTTACTTAGGAAAAAAAAAATGTATTTAAAAAAAATTCCACTCAACCAGACACACTAATTAAACTATTTCCCTCCCCAGCATTCAAGCTTTAAAAATCTGGAAGAAAAGACAATCGATTTTAAGAAGATAGTAATGGGAAAACTTAAATTTGAAAACGAAACTATGGATAAGGAGAGGTTTGGTTTTGGATTTTCAATGACAATAGATTTTTTTAAAAAACAAAATCAACCAGCTGAGCCGAGCCTTTAACATTCAAATACAACAAACAGGTCGGAATTTACTGGGCTCCTGGTTCTGGGTTCCCTTTTCTAGTTAAGCTAGATCTTTTCTATGCCCCTTCTGGTCTCTCCTGGCAACGCTGAGATTCTTGTTGAGGGGGCGCCTCAAGTTTAAAATCTGGGAAGGCAGCTTCCATTATTCGGGCAGAGAAGGCCGGGGAGGAAAAGGGAGGCCTTGTAGCAGAGGTAAAGAGAAAGAATTTAAAAAAGCAAATCTTTGTAGCTGCGAGGGAAACTTACAAATCCGTGTTTGTCAGAAATGTTGTTGGTCAGTTTCAGTTTGTGAAAAGTGACCACTTTGGACATCCACTGCTCGCCCGTCGCAGGACTGTCGGGATGAATATACATTCGTTTGGGCATTTCAGGGTCAGCCTTGCCCGCGACCATCCACCGGGAATTATGGAATTTATATCTACAATCGTCCGCAGCTACAATGTCCATCAACAAAATATACTTGGCCTTTTTATCCAACCCAGTGCATCTCACTTTAAACGGAGGGAACATTCTCCTAGAAGAGATAGACCAAAACAAATCAGTGAGTTTCCGAGATCAATTACCCTTCTATCTATTTCAAAAGTTAAAACTTTTCTCGACTGGGAGATTTCTTCAAGACAAGAATAAGAATCTGGGAAATGGGATCTGCTTCGTTTTGTCCGACAACCGTGGAAAAGCGATTTAAAAATTTACTATCACGTATGTATATGTAAACAGTGGAGCGGGAGAGAATGAAGAAATGTGGATCAGATAAGTCGCCGAAGAAAAAAATATGGGTGTGAGAGGGTGGTGGAGAATCACTTTTTCAGAAGGATCCAGTCAGTGGGCCCGGGGGAAAAATATCTCCCCGCAGAAAATGCACTTTGGGGCCTGCCGATGTAGTGAAGGGTAACTAACTGCTCCACGAGTCCCCCTACAATGAATTCAGAAAATGCCATTTTCTAGGACTTGGCCATCTGTGCAGCGCTGGGCTGACCGCATTCCCCCGCTGCTATGTCCAGTTTTAAACTGCGACAGGATACCACAAATTTGCTGTTTATTATGCCGAAGAGTTTGGCATTCGGCGATCCTGGCTTAAAAGGAAACACATGACCGGGTAACAAATAAGAAGGCACCTACTCTTTTGGCCGAGGTTTTCCATGTAAAACTTCTGACCACAATTAGCAAGGAGACAGAGGACTGTGAGAATTATGGATCAAGTTTGCTTTCTTTCTTTTTTTCAGCTTTCATGCTATTCTTTTATTTTCTTTTAAGGAGCTGAGAGATACAGCATAAAAATCACAGGGGCCCCAGCCTTTGCCAGAGTTTGTTCAGGTGATCGCTGCAAAATCCACAAAGCTCTCTGGGAAGGTTAGTTTCCCCATATGTTATAGGACATATGCCTGACTGTATAATTCTAATTACCCCCCCCCATTGCCTGTTGAACTCTTTTCTTTCTCTCTGATTACAAACATGTGAGTAAAATATCTTTGATCAGTTTCTCTCATTGATGTGGGAATACATTTCTACAGCCCAAGTATATGCAGTTAGGCCTCTTATAGACCTAGGGGGCAAGACTCCGGACACAGAGGGAGACGGACAGACTTCTGATGATAAACACACGCTAAGAGTTCTTACAGGAGACAGTAAGCCCAAAGTTACTCACTCTGAACGCAAAAAAAAAAAAAAAAAAAAGAGAAAAATAGCAATTAGTTCATTTCAGAAAAGAGGCAGCTGAGTAGTCTCTGTATAAGTTAAAAACAAACAAGCAAACTACTTCTACTCTTTAAAGCTCGGTGTAAAATAATGTCCAGAGTGGTACATCGGAGTGTCTACAGGCAGGGGTATACACACAGACACAAAGATAGAACATTTTTTTCTTAGTAAGAATGCATGCACGTGTGTGAGAGAGGCAGGTAGTCTTAGGATTTCCTGAAGTTCACTCTGCAAAGTTAGCAGTAGTCTATCGCAGCACATAATTCCAGATGAGGCAAGTTTTTCCGGAGGCAGCTGCAAGCACACAGGCTCAGAAGAACTTTTTTTTTTTTTTTTGGGGGGGGGGGGGAGAACACCACTAATAACCAAAAAGAAAAGAAAACACCCCAAAGACCCAACCTCAGAAGTCAGAACTTCAGCCGCTTACCTTCCGGATTTGGTGATCACCATCTCAGTCCCTCTTTTATGGAACTGTTCCCAAAGCTCCTTCGCTTCTAGGTGGACTTTGGGGTCGTCTTCGACTTCCTCCTCGGGTTCCAGGGTTTTCAGAGACCTCAGATGAGGAGCCGCCTGGTGACCCAGGGAAGAGAAGGGGATGCCGGTCTCTGCGGCCCCGACTAATTGATCCATAATGGGCTTGGCCAGAGCCCCCGGCAGCGAGAGCGCCGCAGCCCCATTGGGAGGCAGGGTGAGAGCCGGGAAGAAAGGAGGCTGGTGTCCCAGCACGGCGCTCATGCCGAAGTCCGGAGCCCGGTGAGGTAAGAAAGGGTGGTAAGCCATGCTTGTCCCAGGGATGACCGGCTCTCTCATGGGGAGGCTCAGCCGCCGCGCTGCTGTCTGGGATCGGGGCTCCGGCTGCTGCACTCGAGTCCTCACTAAAGTGGCCCCCTGCTTTTTTAACAGTACATCGTTAAAAAAGAGAGAACCTCACGGGAACTCAGAAAACACTTCCTTTGGATGATGGGGCCGAGAGAGATGTGATAGATTCAGTCTGTGTTTTGTAAAGGAGGAGTGGGGAATTGCTTTCTAAAAACTTCCAAGCTCAGGATTCGGAGGCATAATCACTCATGGCGATGGGCACCCTTGGGTCCTGTTTTTCCACTGGTCCCGGCAGTCCTTCCCGGCAGCCTTCACCGGGAGGCAAGAGCAGATAGTCCCTGGGATTTCTGGCTTTCTCCCCGACCAGCCCGAGTACTGCTTTCTCGGCTCTCGGCTCTAGAATCGCTGCGCTCCGAGTTCCGGGAATCTTGGGTTCCCGGGCCCAGTCTTTCTCGACTGAAGATGGGACTGGAACTCCTTGGGCAAATGCTGTAATTTTGCTTTTCTTCCTTTTTTTCTTCCCGTCTTCCTTGTCCTAGTTCTTCAATTCGACTTAATCTCTGCTCCGAGACAGAGAAAGCGAGCGAGGAAGGGAGGGGAAAATCGCCAACACATACACACAGAGATTCTCCCCCCTTCCAAAAAAGAAAAGAAATTATTATTCTAACAACAAACAGCTAGGACCCAACTCGAGCTGCGAATGGGCTTCTGTTCTTCTCTCTCTCCTTCCCCCCTAAGCTTCGGATGAGGGCTCGGTTTCAATGAGCCTTCCTTGCGTTTCCCTCCCCCCAGTCTCTCTGCTTCCTTGCAATAATGTGGATTTCAGTCCTAGCTAGGAAAGGTGAAGGAGGAGGGGAGGAGGGAGGAAGGAGGGGAGAGAGAAAAGGATAGGGAAGAAGAGAGAAAAAAAAAGGGTGGGGGGAGAGGGTGAGGGAGGGAGAGAAAGAGAAAGAGACGGAGACAGAAAGAGAGCGAGAGAGCTGTACGAGAGACACCCTCAGCCTCAAGAAATCCCAGTGAGTCTGCTCTCCTTGCGCCAGATCGTGCGGATGTGTTGTGAGCTGCGAGGAAGCTCAAGCTTTCTTGATTGGCTCTTTGACGCTTTCGGACCAATTGTGTAGCTCCATAGGCGTGGTTTTGACAGGTCGAGTGGAGGGGGATCGAGCCGAGTTATAAAAAGGTGTCGGAAACTGTAATGTTGTAGCGAAGCATCTCTACTACTCTCTGCCGTGTGAATATTGTCAACAGGATCAGAGAGGGAGGGCGGAGGGCGCAGAGCCACTGGGGAGACAAAAACAGAGTCGCCTCTAGGTGGCTTATCCGAGGAGAAATCACCCGCAACCCCCTGAGCTCTCGCTTCCTCGCTGGCTTGTGTCCCCTTTCTCCCTTTTTTTTTTTTCTTTTCTTTTCTTCCTTTTTCTTTTCCTGTCTAAAATGTCTCAGTCATCCAGCCCAGGACAGAGGGAGGAGGAAGGGCCAGCGAAGCAAAAAGAAGGAAAGCTTAGGAGCCAGGGAAGGCAGGCAGGCAAGCAGGCAGGCAGACAGGCAGACAGGCAGACAGGCGAGCAGGGAAGGACTTTGGCCGCCTGAGCCTTGTTTCCTCTCCTCGGCGGCTACCGCTCGCTCTTCCGACTCCGGGGCCAGCCAGAACCGCCCCGCGTCTTACCTCCTTCTCCCTTCGCTCCAGGCAGCCCGGCGGGGGAGATCTGGCCCGCTCCGGGCTGCTAAGCTGGGCGGAGGTTACAGCGTTCGCCGCCGCCTCTCCCTACAATGGCAGGAAGGATGAGAAGGGCGAGGGGGAGCTGTGCCCGACCGGGAGGGAGGGAGGGAGGGAGGGAGGGACAGACCGAGTGCGGCGCGGCGCAGGGGCCGGGCTCAGGCTAGGAGAGGCTCCGGCGCCGGCTAGGGCTTCGGCTCCAGTCTTCCCCTCCGCTTGTTCCCAGCTTTTTTTTTTTTTTTTCCACGTGCACCGCTCCGCGGGGGCAGCCGCACCCTCCGGAGCACAGCGTGGGCGCCTCGCCTGCGGGGCCCCGGAACGCTGGGAGTTGCTAGGACGGAGAAAGGCACCCACAGCTGCCGGCTCCGGCTCCCGGGCTACTCCCATTCCAGAAGCCTGAGTTCTTCCATAGAGGCACACAAACGCGCGCGCGCGCATACACAAATACACTCAAACACAAACATACTTTGCATCGACCACAGGATATACAATACTGACAGTCGAAATTATTGGAGAAACACGTGTTTGGACCCCGAAATGTACAACCAAAAGACTCGGTGTGATTTAAATACGTTCATGAAATCGTTCAGAAAATACGAAAGAGACGAAGTTTACAGATACAGTTTAAACACTTGCGTGGACCCCAGAACGTGCAGCAGAGAAACCAAGTTGTTTAAACACATATATGGACTCACGAATTACAGAAAAGCGCTAGGTTGTTTAAGTCCATAAATGTTCCCTCTCCCTACATAACACAAAATCACTTCAATGCATGAACGAATCCCGAATAACAATACGGAGGCAGGAAAAATAGATGCACGCATTGATCCACACACAAAAAGAAACGCACATAACACATATACGGACAGAGCAGTACCGCGCAGACACATTGTGTGTTTTAAGTATTCGCTTTACTAGATATATATACATTAAAAAAAATAATAAATCCCAATCTGAAACACGTGCCCACAATTATATTAAAATAGTATAGCCCGATACCCCTGCATATAGGTAATTGTTTATAGACTCTATGTACTGCCTGGAGTAGGAAGAGAGTCTAATTCTGCTTTTTCTCAAAGCAAGCGGATGGAGAGTTAGTGGGTACTGTCTGTGAGTGTGTATGGACTTTCCTGCCCTCAGTATCCACTCCACTCCCCAAAGGGGAGCAGGCAGGGATTCAGGAAGGAATCGGGGGCGGGGAGGGGGAAATCATGTCCGGATAGGTGAAAGTGGCCAGGATGTGGGGAGTCCACCTTGCGAGCAGTCATCTTTATCCCTTGCACCTTTACTTGGTCCCCTGGATCCCCATTGGCAAGGGCCTGAGCCTGCAAACTGAGGTGGGGTGTGTGGAGGAGGTGGAGGGAGAGGTGAACGGGCTGGGGATATCTAATCCAGGAATCACTCTCGTTATCTGCTCGGCCCCATGGTCTTTCTTCACCTGGGATTTATCAGGCCAGAAAATCAGGGGCGAATTTGTAAAGCAAACAGTGAAACGCCCCTGCCCCAGAGTCAGAGGTGACCGGTTCCCGGGAATCCGGCTTTACTCCAGGTAAGGTGGGGGCCCGAGGCCCTAGGGGGATGGGAGTAGGGGTTAAGGGAATGTGATGGAATTATCTAGCCTGGCGCCGAATGGGTTACTGTTTACTCCCCTCTCCCGCCTCTTTGAGCGCCTCCTGACCAGCACAGGGTCACCGAACTCTCCTCGGCCCTCGGGCTCTGGTCCGGGAGGGGAGGGAAAGTAGAGTCCTGAACGCAAAAGCTGGGGGGTGGGGTTGTGAAACTAATAGGTCAGAAGGTTGGGGGGGGGGGAAGGAAGGAGACAAGAGGCCTAGAATTAAAGAACGTAGAGAAAAGAAAAACCTTCATTTTAAATACATTCTCACACTCCCTGCTTCCTAGAAGGCTTTAAATGAACTTTTGTGGAATTAAGTGCTTTTTGTCTGGTTTAGGAAAAGGGAAGGTGACGAGGAGAGTGAGATGTACTGATTTATAGGGGGAGGCTGAATTGAAGGGCTCGGTCTGGCCCCGACTAGGAGAGGGCAAGAAAGCTGAAGGGATCCAAGGCGGAAGCAAGCAATCTAGTCTTAGGCTTTCTATACCGTAGACACCCCCTTTCCTTAATGAGGGGGGAAGGGAAGATACTACTTCTCCAGCAGCGGAAGAAAATGCAATTCCATTGTGGGCTAAATGCGCGGAGATAGGAGCGGAACATCTGAGGCGATTTTTTTTTTTTTTAACCAGTGTCTTTTTGACGCACATGGCTAAGAGAGCTTGGCGCCAGCGCTGAGAATTCCCTATGGTCGTCAATGTCTCCTCCACTAAACCTAGGCCCTTTCTCTCTCTCTCTCTCTCTCTCTCTCTCTCTCTCTCTCTCTCTCTCTCTCTCTCTCGTTCGCTCTGTATGTGTGTGAGAGAGTGTGTGTGTCTCTGTCTCAGGTATGTAGGTTTAGAGGGGAAAAAAAAGAAAAAAAAAACCGTAAAAACTGGAACTTGGGAGTATTTTTCAGCAGCTCTCAAGACACTGGTTAAGACAGTGCGTTCTGGAGCTTCTGAAAGGGCAACTAGCTTGCGTGTGACTTCGGGGTTCTAGACTCTCCACCTTTCCCCATCTGTTACTAGATCTTGTAATGAAAATTCCTATTTGAGGCCGGCTTCAGGATGTTTTCAGGTGGCCACGACTGTTGTGACCTCTTTTACAGAAGAGGCGATTTTGGCGCTTCCTGACTCTCTCCTGGTCTATTTCCAAGCCAGGCTCTGCTCGGTTATTCTTGCCCTCTTTCAAGTGCATCCCCCAAGTGCACGCGCTCCTTCTCTCCCCTACCCCCCAATCCCCGGCCGGCCACAGAGATCTACTGGAAAACGAACTTGACGACCGCAAGCTGGCTCTCTCTCCCTCTTGCTCTCCACCCTCTCTGCCCCCCTGCTTCCCAACCGAGGGAGAGAGAGAAAGAGAGACTCGTTCTACAACCAGATCCCTGGGCCTTCCGTTCATTGCCAGGGATTGCGGGGTTTGAGGAGTGGGGGAGGGGGGCTTGAATTGATACATTTCCTTCGGATAGTTGAGAGCTGCGCGTTCTCTGGTGCATAGATAGTTTAGGGCTCTCTCCCTAAAAACAGTAATGACCAGATCTGTTTCTAACCATTATCTCCTCTCTTTAGGCTCAGAATCTGGGCTTGTTCCAGTCCCTAGAGTCCTTCCCTTCCCCATCCCTGCAGCCCCTCCTGGCTCTAAAGGAGGGGGGAAAGTTTGCGGATTATGATTTTTAAAATGTCGCCGTCTTGCTAATGGCCTACAAACTTCCGCCAATTACGACTGACCTCCCAGACTGGGCCCCTGGAGACTCGTATTATACCGGGAGGCCGCACTAATCGGAGATCAAAAGCTGGAAGGTGCGAACTCCCTTTGTCTCTCCCCGGCCGCCTAGCCCCCCTCCCCGAGTGTGATAAATCCAGCCTGGCGCCGACTGCGCAAGGGATGATTAATTTGCGAGCAAACAAAGAGGAACCGGTGGCCACCACGCCGGGGCCCCGAGTTAAACATTGGCCAGCAGCTCCCAGCTGCTCCTAGTCCGCGGGGCCGCCGCGCTGGAAGGAGCTAGGACCCGAGCGTCCCTCCACTCCCGCTCTCGGCTAAGGCTGACTGCCTGGCTTCAGGGGAGAACTTGGGCCCGCTCCCTCTCCGCTACAGGCTCTCTCCTTCCTTGCCCCTCGTCGCCCTCTTCTTCCTTCCTTTAACTTTTTCGCTTTCTCCCAGCCTTTTTCCAGTCTCCAGCCCCCACCCCCACTCTTTCCTCTAAAGTAAAAGTGGAACTCGAAAGAAAGAGGCTTTGCTCTTCCGAAGACTGAACAGTGGGCG
Source organism: Antechinus flavipes (assembly GCF_016432865.1). Taxonomy (NCBI): domain Eukaryota; kingdom Metazoa; phylum Chordata; class Mammalia; order Dasyuromorphia; family Dasyuridae; genus Antechinus; species Antechinus flavipes. The sequence continues at coordinate 700,102,952 of NC_067398.1, forward strand.
CTGTCACCGGGGAGGAGATGAGATTTGATTCCCCAGAGGAAATTGGAACAGATAAAGTGAATTCCCCTAGACCCGGTGTCCCCAGGGCCCAAACTCAATCGGCTCGGTTGCTGCCTTTTAAAGTACTTGAAATCATTTTTCTTGGGGGCGGGGGGGGGGGGAGGGAAGAGGAGTGGGCGCAGGATTTTTTTTTTTTTTCCGCAACGTTAAGTTCTGGGCTAGGCCCTGGTTCCCGTTTCCCCCGAATAAGCCTCGAGGGTTTGGAGTTGAGGGGAAACGCGTATTGCGCGCGCAGGGTTACGGGAAGCACTGCAAAGCCCAAGTAAGACCGCTGTCCCCGGGACTAAGTGGACAGATGTGTACAGATGTATGGGCCTCATCTTCTAGGAGGTTGCCTTTTCTGGGAGCCTGAATGCGGTTCAAAATCTCTTTCTCGGCAGCTATGCCCGCCTCTAGCTTTAAAAGAGACAGGCCGACTCTTTTGTGGTCTAAGCGTGTTTATCTGAAAAAAAAAATTAAGGGGAGGTGGTGGTGGGGTGGGCGGGCTCGTTTACTTTGGCAAGTTTGCTGTAAATATTCTCTTTAGCACGTGTGAGGTCTGGCTGTGGACTATTGCGCTCTTATTCCTACTTAAACTTTCACCCTCATTTGCCTGAGCGGTTCAATTGAGCCCAAGGTGTCACTACAAGGGAGCTGTGTTGACACAAGGCATCCTTGTTTCCCCGGCAGGGTCTTGGACTCTAATTAAGTAGGTTTCCCAGGACTTAGTCAATACCTTCGGACTATATAAACTTTTACTGGGGAGGGGGGGCAGTCCAGCCTGCAGCTTGGATTATTTAGAGATTGCCTGTTGTCTGAACCAACCCCGACCTCTCCACCAACTCTTGACTCCCGCCCCTTCCTCACCTTCTGGCCTAGCTGCTTCTGAAATTGACAGGCAGTTGAAATCGACTAGGAGAAAGACCACAGCCTCACCCCCTACTCTTGTTCTATTCCTGGGTGAGCTTCGGGTCTCTCGTGATGGGCATTTTGGCTTGTAAACGTAGGGGGAAGCAACTCGGGGGGAGGGGGACGCGATAGGGGCGGGGTGGGGAGAGTGCGCAATTGACTTTTATCTTCTCTCGTCCTTCCACGGGGACCCGCTCGCATTTCGGTTCCACTCTTTGCGGAGCGGTTTGTCCCCTACAATTGTCTCAGACTGAATCCCCAGAATCACCACTGCTCAGAACAAGCTGAGCGGAACCCCGAGATCCAAAGAGTGCATTTGCTCGCTTCTTCAGTCTTCTAACCACTGACTTTACACCCACTGGCCCTCCGAAGCTCCTCTTTGGGGCAAAAAAAGGACCAGTTTTGTTTTGATCAAACATCTCTCTTTTACATGGCTGAAGTGTCAGTAACGATAGGCACATAATTTGATTGTGTTCGTTATTTTCTCATCTTTTTTCTTTACCCTTCCCTTCCTTTCTCTTTTTGTATTGCCCCCGTCGCCCCCGCTCTTTCTCCTCTTTTCTTTTTTTATAAACAACAGAACAGAATGCCTCGTTTCTCCCTCTTTGGAGGCTACACTGGAGGATTGAGACAACCTTCCTGTTTCCACATATTGGGATCTTGTATTTATATTTCTCTCTATTTTCTGGTTCTCCGCGGCGGGGGGCCTCTTTTTACCCATAATTTTATCTTTTGCGCCTTAGGTTTGGCCAATCTATGAGGACCAGAATTCTCGATTTTTTGAAAGCTCCCTCGCTTTTAAGCACATCTCAAATCTTGTGAACTGGGATGGAGGTCAAAAGGAAATAGACCCGATTGAGGCCATCAGATCCTCTAGAGTTACTACTGGCTCTCGAGCCCTAAGTCAGAAAGCTCTAAGCTCTAGGTTCCCTTCATGCCTTGAGGAGGAACCAGCCAGACTGCTGCTTTTACAAGAACTTTCATTCACATGTCCTTTGACAGGTCTCTGAATTATTGATCAGGAAAATTTAATGCAATAATTTGAATTCATGTGTGTATGTGTGTATGCAGACTGTCAAAGTTGTCTAGCTGGGGGCCCAATATTTCTGGTCATAAAGACTTGCTTTGGCGCCACTGGATTCTCTGTTCCCAAAGCATCGTAGTCCATACACAGAATCCCGTTTATCAACGCCTCCTTTTAATGTAAATAATTTTTTGGCAAGAGTGAAATGAAAAAAGTCACCCTAACTATTCTTATTATCATTTTTCTTTTGTCTAAACCACTACCTCAGAGCTGGCAAATTTGTAAGAAGATAATGATTTATTTAGATAAGTTGAAGGAGATAGAAAGAGGGGGTTGGGGGGCGCTGTCGTTTTAAACATCTGTGAGGGATTTTTCTTTTTCTCTCCCTCTGAAAGAGGGACTAAATGTGGTTTCCTACTTGTATGGAGGTATATATTTTGAGTGTTCCCTTTCTGCAGATATCGCAATCACCTAAAAAAAAAAAAAAGAGAGAGAGAGATAATATAGCCTAAGGAATAAATTGAAAGGTATGTATATAAGAACATACATAAATATTATTGTACTGTGTTGTAATACATATTGTTGTATAATATCTCTATATAAAATATTGTTGTATTATGCTGTAATATATATTACTGATGACTTGTGAAATATGCATTGTGACGTGTTTCTTTTTAATATCTATCATAAGATCTATTAACACATATGTATACTCTTCATTGATTGAATTAAGCAAAAGTGAGTGGCAAAAGGCTAAATTTCTCACCAATCAGATATGACCAGACAATACTTCCTTTCAAAACAAATTAAAATACCTTCCCTTCTTTTCAACACTGATTTTGCCCAGAACGAAGGTTGACGCCCTTTGGGGGGAGATTTCACCCAAGATTTGGGCTCTAATCTTGTTGAGAAAGACAGGATGGAGTTGGGGGGTGGGGGTGGGGGTGGGAATTAGGGACAGCGGTTAAGGAGCAGCAGCCTGGCGTCCTAGAGGTAATTCTGGAACCCCTTGGAAAGGAAGTCACCCAGCGTAGGTGTCCTAATCAGGAGTCTCATCCACCAGACAGCTTATTTCAATGGTCGGATGGGGCGCCAAGTTTGTTGGACCCCTGCGAGGTGGGGCATCCATCTAACCCCACATGTCGGTTTCCAGTCCCCATAGACAAAAGGTGAGAGAGGCGAAAGCAGAATTGGAGAAAACCGGAGACTCAGTTTTCCATTCAACAAATGGTTATAGGTGTCCGGAATTGTGGAAGGGAATAGAGTTGTGCTGTGCTCCTAATTTCTCGTTTTTAATTATAATAATCAAAATGAGAAAAGGAAAAAAAAAGAAACAGAAAAATAGAGAGGAGCGAACAAAAGAGACGAACATGCCCGAGAATTTCGGGTATCTTCTCTCTGGGAGGGATTGACAAAAATGTGTAAAAGAGAAGGTATGGTGAATTGGTCTGGAGCTGTTGTCAATAGACAAATGACAGGCAAGAGAGAAACAGGCTTCCTGAGTTCTGATGAACTAACCATTCTCATGGAGCTCTGGACACGTTTTCTCAATTTGAGCATACTATCTATTTCTGTTTTTCTTACTGGGTTTCAATTAAAAAGACTGGCTGCTTTGTACTGAGGAGCAGGAGAAAAATGAGGAAGGACAGTGAGGGCAGAAGTTGGGGTTCCCCTTCTTTTTTTCCTTCTTGTCTCAATCCTTCCAATTCTGCCAGTGTCTGGATTTGTCAATGTCATTTTTTTGATGTTTCATTAAAGTAGACTAAATAAGGCTAAGGGTAATAGCTTCAGGTTTAGAATGCTGTTTTCATGGTAACAGACCTGGGATGTGGGGAGTGTGGGTATTACTCCCATTTAATACTTTGACAAACTGAGGTTCAGAAATAAAGTGATTTTTTTTTTTCCTCCTAATGTCACACAGCTTCTGAGAGGGAGAACCTGGGTAACAACTCAGGATCTTGACTAGAGAGTTTCCAAGGTGGGAACAAGAGGAAAGGAGGGGAGAAAGAAAGGAAGGAGATGGCAAAAATAAAGGGGTCTCTGTGGTCTGCCCCATATTAAATGAAAGAGAGGCACTTCGGTTGCCTAATTGGAGTGGGTAAGGCAGATCAATCAATCAATCAACATCCATCTATTAATTGCTCAACATTGTCTAGGAACTAAGTCTACGAAAAGAAAAATGAGGCGATTGAAATTGAAGGATCTTACACACCATGAGATAGAAAGCACACACACATATAGGTGTATATAAAATGGAAAGAGCATAAATACAAAATGGAGAGGGGGTGCAGGGGAACATCAGGAAAGGTTCATGCAGGAAGTGGTGTTTAACATGAGTCTAGAGAGAAGCTGGGAGTTCTAAAAGGCTTTGAATTTTCTCGCTATTTTCAAAATTGAAACTTTCTCTTTCTCACCCCAGGGAAAACACAACCTTCTTTTGATCTATATTCAGTATTTTCCAAGATATCCATTCTGTTATTATCCCGCTTTGATTCTCTCAGTCTCTCCGTATGTCTCGAAATCTGTCTCTGGTTTCTCCTTGACTTCTCAATTCTGTCTCTGTCTCTCCACCCCCCACCTCCTGACTTTCCTCAGACCACCCCCCTCCCACTGTCTGAGTCTCAATGATTAGATCCATAAGAGTCTGTCGCTTAGCTCCAGCCTCAACTCCTCTGCTAAGTGTTCCTATGTCTTTCTGAGCCATCGATTTAAATCGCCACCCCCCTCACACTCACACACGCGCGCGCGCGCGCGCGCACACACACACACACACACACACACATACACACACACACACACACACACACACACACACACACACTTTCTTGCTTTCTTTCCATCCTCACTCTTTCTGAAGTCTAAAAAGTTCATTCCAATTCACTCTCCAACTCAATGGATGGTCATACAGGGCCAAGGTTCTGGCTAGGTTTTCACAGGCACAATTATCTGGAATTAATGGGGGTGAGTATAATAGGGAGAATATCCTTTGCTTTGAATTTCTGAGTTATTATGATTGTGTAGACACAGCTTTCTGATTGAAGGAAACATTATCAAATCCCTAGACAAGGCAAACGACCCTAAACACTTTTGATTGACTCCTGTGAACCAATCCCTCCATCCAGCAGCATCAACCCACACCTCACTCCTAATCCGGAGTGTGTTGTATCTATGCCCCATTTGCCAGTTGCATTTGGAAATGTTTAACTGTGGGATGCTTGGGAAAAGAGCTACATAATCCTTCCCCTTTTCATTCTTAGCTTTGTCCAAGGGGCCAGGGAAAAATAGGATCAGATGAGATGAAAAAAATAATCTGTGTTTTATCAGGAGATGATCCCCAAAGAAAAGGTTTGAAAGAAAACTGAGAAAAAAAAATTAAAGGGGTGCTTTAAAAAAATCTATGAATGGATAGGGAAGTTTTTAGATTTCTTAGTGAGGAATGATATACTTAGCTTTTTGGAAGATATCTAGGCCTTTTTTGGGGGAAGATTCCTGGGGAGGGGAAAAAAAAAAAAAACTACTTCTAGCTAATCTTAATCTGGGAAGTAGGACACTGGGGAAGGGAGCTTGAATCCCACCATGGGGGAAATGGAAGAGAAGGGAGGTTTACAAGACTCCTCAGCTTAGATCTATCCCCATCCAACAAATGTCAAAACTAGCTGAATCTGGGTCTAGCCCAGACTGTGAATGAAACTAGAAAAGTGGGCTTGGGCTCTGAGACCCCTCTGCCTGATTTGTTATAGATTCAAAGGGAAAACTAACCAAGAAATTCTAATTAGTGAAACTAACTCTCCACCTACTGATGTGGTCACAAAGTTGGGCCAGTCCTACCTCCCCACACACTGCCCCTAGTACCTATTCAGTCCTGCATTCCCCAGCTGGATCACTAGAGTATTTTTCTTTGTCCAGTTTCCTAGTCTTATCCCAGGATTACATTGGAAACTTATTGAGTTTTATTAATAACGCTAATAGCACATTTCATTTGGGAATTCCACCAATCATTATTTCTTCTGGGAATAGAAAAGACGTCAGGCTGATGAGAGATGTCATTCTAACCTCAGCTCCTTGCATGAGATTAATTTCTTTAGAAGTAAGAACCAGGTAGCCATAATATTGTTAGGTTTTTTCTTCAGAGCAGGAAGTAAGGAAATCTTTCTGCCTCTTTCCCCGTTAATTGGAACGTGCCGTGAGAGTGAGCAAACCCAAAAGACTGTTAAAGGGCTGTTACAACTCCCTGTTGTAATTTTAGGGAAATTAATCCCAAAGGGAGAAACAGATAAACACAGAGACCCAGACGCACACATTGAAGAAATCAGGATCCACACAAGGAAGACATGACAGAAGGGCTGAGAGTAAGACAGAATCAAAGAGAGACATGCAGGGGGAAACAGCTGATGAAGAAGATAGAGAGATGGAGGGACAAAGAGACAGCTGAGAAACAAAGAGGCACAGACCAAGGGAGGCTCACAGAGCCGAACAATCAGACATCCACTGAGACTCAGAGAGGGGCACAGATAAACAGTGATAAACAGACAGATGGAGACATGGAGAGGCAAACAGTGACTCTCAGGGCAGACAATGTCAAAGGGAGACTTAGCTACTTGGGGGAGGAGGGAGAGAAGGAGAGAGAAGAGGGAGGGAGAGGAAAAAGGAGAAAGGGGGACAGAAATGGAGGAGACAGAAGAAAAAGAAAAGAGGGGGAGAATTTGAGAAGAAAAATGAGAGAGAAGAAAAAGAAAGGTGAGAGAAAAAACAGGAAGGAGAGAGAAAAAAAGGAACAAAAGGGAAAAGAGGGAGAGGAGAGAGAGAGAGAGAAAGAGAGAGAGAATGTTTCCTTTTCAATAAATTCTGGAAATAGGGCAGCCTCCCATAATCAAGTGAAGAGGAACATAAGCTCCCTGGGAAGGGGGGACAGAGGGGTACCCAGTAAAGAGACTGAGAAAACAAGGTGGGGAGAGAGAGATTTTGACCAAGACCAAGCCATCTCCCTTGGTTTCTAACTTCTTTTCTTATGGTAGAGTCAGAAAGGAGTTTTATTTGCTCCTTTAGGATCTAGTTGAAGGAAATTATTTTCAGAAATGTCTGATGGAAGTAAAATTTCCCCTTTTGGGTACCTGGCACATGGGCAGCCCATTAGTGTGCCTCTAGTAATTACCCATAGACTGCTCAGCCGGGCTTCAGTACTCCGGGCAGGTTAGGGCCTCTCCTCCAACTGGTGCAGCAGGGGTGCAAGGGAGACTTATTAAACCCAGATGAGCAGGACTTGGGGCCATAAGGAAAAGATTTACAATTGAGTCAACTGGGGCAAAATATAGTCATCCCAACATTGCAGGTGTAAATAATGTGTCAGTCCCTGCCCCTCCTCCAAAACTTCTTTACTATGGCTATAGTTCTTTTGAGAAAAGAAAAAATAAGGGAGGCATGGGATTTTTTTTTTTTTTTAGACAAAGTAAATTATGATGTTATATTCACTTTTAGGTCTGTGCAATGAGTATTAGGTCTGTGTATTCATGAGTGTCATGAATAACCTGAACTAACTTTTGTATTTCATTTTTTTCCTATTTGTGTCCTAAAATGCTAGAACCCAGAAAAAGGGAGGGTTTTGGGGGCAAGGGGAGTTGAGATACTCTGGATCTATTCCATGGCAGGTGAAGGCAACTGAAAATTAAATTAAAGATCTCAAGGACAAAGGGTTAGGATAGTGGGGGAAGGGCTGATAGAGAAGGGGTAAAAAGCTCACTGAGCTTATTATCCCTGGATGACATTGATAGACCACAGCCATCAAGCCTGGCTACCCAGTCATATTTTCCATACTGACAAAAATCTTTAATTCAAGGAGGGAACCAAATTGGAGAACTGTCAAAAGGGCCATTGTCCCATTGCCTTAGCTGAAAGTTTTTTGTTTTGGTTTGGTTTTTTGCACTGAGGTAACTGGGGCTAAGTGACTTGCCCAGGGTCATACAGCCAGGAAGTGTTAAGTGTTTGAGGTCACATTTGAACTCAGGAATTCCTGATTTCAGGTCTGGTGCTCTATACTACACCAACTAGCTGCCCCTGAAAAGTTTTGTCAGGGGTAGGATGCCTGGAAATTGATGTGTCATCTGTCAATCAATAAGCATTTATCATGCACCAACTGTGTACAAGGCACAGATGATATGGGATACAAAGAAAAATAATGAAACACTTTCTATTCTTAGAGAGCTTCTCTTTTCTCCTTTCTCCTCCTCTCCTCTCCATCATTCTTTTTGTCTTTGTGTCTTTCTGTCTCTTTTATCTTCTTTTTTCTCTCTGCTTTTACCCTGCTTTCCTCTTTAATCATAGAGAATATATATAGCTACATTTCAGTAGTATGTGTGGGAGACTCTAATCTTTTTTTTCCCCTTTGATTTCATCAGGAAATACCTTCCACCGATGCCTACCAGAAGGTAATTTATAGTCTCAGAGGCCTGGAGCCCTGAGAGATCAAGTGACTTAAGTAGAGTCACAAAGCCAGTATATATAAGAAGCAGAATTTGAACCCTATGTCTTCCTGATTCCCAAACGAGCCCTCTGGTCACTATATGCATTCATCCATAACACCTTTTCTTGTATGGGCTGTGTATCCATTTGGGAATCACAGGCACCAAAGGGGTGGTTCAAATGGGAACGGAAAAATTTGTAGCAAGCACACCCCATGTCAGTGACAATCTGGTCAGCATGGCTTTTATAAAGTTTATCACTGAGTGCTGTCCCTCTCCCCCCCTCCTATCTCTATATCAACAAAGATAATTTATTATAAATGATCGGTTATCTGGAGAAGATGCTGATCCTTTCTTTCAGCATTTTTACTCTTGCAGTAAAGTAACCCTTCCAATAATATATATAATGTGTGTGTTTGTGTGTACATAGGCACTTGTCCAGATTATCCAGAGATAACATTTCCCACTATAAAGAATGGTGTGTTATATGCCCTATTTCAGTATGCATACATGGTAAACCACCCTGACTGCCAGCTGAAGTTGACAAGTACGATGACTATAGATGTCAACATGACACTTGGTGGGGGGAGGGATATAAAATCTATGGCACCTTCTAATCGGTTTCTGGTTGTATCTAAGGCACTTGCCCTATAAGTGGTCATAGGGAGATAAGTAGATGGAAAGGATGAAAGTAGATAGATAGACAGCAACAAATGTTTGGGATCAGCTGAAGTAATAGTTTGATGTTGATCTTATCCTATAGAACATAGGCTTATATATTTAAAGCTTTTGAGGTCATGTAGTCCAGGACTCAAGACAGGTGGCACATTGGATAGAGTGCTGAGTTTGAAGTCAGGAAAATATCTTCCTGAGTTCAAATCCAGCCTCAGACACTTACTAGTTGTGTGACCCTGAACAAGCCACTTAAACCAGTTTGCTCCAGTTCCCGTCAATAAAATGAGCTGGAAAAAGAATGACAAGCCACTCCGATATCTGCTGAGAAAACCCCAAAAGAGGTCATAAGGAATCCCCCTCGACTGAAAAATGACTCAGTAACAAGTCCAACCCTCTAATTTTGCAGATGAGGAAACAGGCTCAAAGAGTTTAATTGACTTGTCTATGACAATGTGTTTTCCATAGGTTTTCAATCCAAGTGTTCAGTGACTCCATTCACCGCATCCACTTTTTGTTTTAGCCGGGGTCTTCCCTTGCCACACTGATACGTTTTGTTATTTTTATTTTTTGACTAGGTAAAAGAAGCCATTCTCTGCCTTATTTCTTACAGCTTTAATCATGATTGCCATTGCCTCAGCTAAATTGAGACCTCCTACTGCATTCATGGCCATCTCCCGTCATCCCAATCAATGACCGGCTCCTGGATTCAGATGGCCCAGGAGGAAAGAGTGAGTCAGGGGACTTTGCACAGCTCTCCCTCACTTAAATCCAGTTCACTTGAATGTCATGGCATCATCTCACTGCTGTCATGGTCTTCCAGAACGAAGGACAAATAACTATTGCATGCAAGCTCTCATACAAGTCCTATCACAATGGTGAACAGGAGTGGGTTGGGAGCTAGAAGGCTGGATAAATAGATATTTTAAACTTATTTTCAGAAGGTTGTTTCAAGTATCTCAACACCCAAGTTTCTATAGTGTAGTTCACTGGGGGAAATGAGGACCTTGAAGTTATGGGACCTGTAGTAAATACTTGGCTCTGGATCTATAACTTTACCTGAGCAGAAAGATCTTTTGTTGTTGCTGGGGGGAGGGGGTGGGGGGTGGGGGTCTTGCATGGGAGATTCTATCCATTCCCTTGCCCCTCTTAGCCTCTTCAGATGCACTTTCTAGAGTGGATTTCAGTGGGGAAAATGATGACTCTGAAGTTATGGCATCTGTATTAGAGACTTGGCTCTGGATCTTAACTTTATCCCAGTGGAAAGATCATAGAATCTCTTGTTGTTGTTGGGAGTGGGGTCTGCCTGGGAGATTCCATCCTCTCCCTTCCACTTTTAACCTCTTCAGATGCACTTTCTAGAGTGGATTTCAGCAGGGAAAATAATGACCTTGAAGTTATGAGATCTGTATTAGCTACTTGGCTCTGGATCTATAACTTTACTTCAGCGGAAAGATCATGGAATCTTTTGTTGTTGTTGAGAGTGGGGTCTGCATGGGAGATTCCATCCACTCCCTTCCCCCTTTTAGCATTTTCAGCTGCACTTCCAACCCGAGTAAACCTTCGCTGTGGCTTCGCTCTTAACCAGGTTGCTCTTTTCCCTTCTGTAACCGCTGGATGGCGCTCGAGAGAGACATCACCCCGAGGCTCTAGACGAGTCTGTTTGTCTTACCTGCGCGGCTCTCCGCTCGGGCTAAACGCTGGGCTGCCGGGGAGCAGCTCTGAGATTGAGGAGGGCTCGGGCGAGGCTGGGGCAGAGATAGTGCCGAAGATTGGGGAGAGAAGCCCACGGAGAAGGGGAGAAGAAGGAAAGGAAATAGCCAAGCTGCTCAGCCTGAGACGGCTTGGATCTTTCGGGGAACAAAGGGGTTCGGGAAAATGTTGAAAAGAAGCGGAGAACCTTTGCAAAAGCCAGAACCCCAGATTCGTAGGTCAGGCACGTCCCACAGGAGCGGCTAGGTCTTAAATTCCTCTGGCTCAAGCAGGGAGAATAAAGGACGGGCCGGATCTTTCCATTACCTCCCCCTCCTCCCCCCACCCCCCAACACACAAAGGCTGGTGGGCCCCGGGTTAGCCGGGCAAATCAGAGCGGTGGACCTGAAGGCTTGGACTTATGTGGGGCAAAGGCGTGCACTGTTTCCAGGAACTCTGGAAAGAAGATGCAGTTCTGGGGAGAAGTCTCGGATTCTAGATGGGTTGCAGTACCATTCTGCCCTCCCTGGGAAACTGAGGGCCTCTCCTTCTATCTCACTCAAGGGCTGACTTGGGCGATTGAATGAGCCTGAGCGGTTCCTGGGGATGCTTCCTTTAGGAGGGGATCCTGTTTAATCGTCACTTTGCCAAATGACAAGTAAAAATAATGGAATTCTCTCCACTTCCCTCTCCGCCCCCTTCTTCCCACCCCCCCCCCCCATAAAACAAAACAACCCAAAAGTGACACGTTGTACTGGGAAGGGAGTAAATGGAAAGATGGTGCTTGGAGCTTTTCCTGCTGTCTCAAGATGGGGAGAGAAGGGAACTGAAAGCAATCGGGGGAGTTGTCCCCTTTCCCCAAGGATCTTGTGCCCCCAGAACGGGCGCTAGAGCTCAGTGGCTCCAAGGGACAAGGTCCGCGCCCCAGCCAGGCCATGAACAGCCAGTTTGGTTAGTATGCTCTCCCTCCAATCCAGACCCGGCAGCCTGGTCTCTAGAGGCAGCCAGCGCTTGGCAATTCACCCAAATGGGAGCTTCTACTGCAATTCTCCCGAGAGAGACAGGGAGAGAGCGGCGGCTGTGGCGACTCTTCTATCAAGAGCGTGGGGACATATTAACTGAAAGGAAGTGTCCTCAATTGGCACGAGTGGAGCGGTCTCCAGACCTTAAATCTTAAAAGGGCAAAGCGCCTTTCCGGGTGCCTCCTCCCAGGAGGCCCAAAGCAGTTCCTCAGTACCCGGAGCTGAGGACAGAGGGAGAGTCTTCATTTTTCCAAAATTAGATTTGATGCATTTGGATAAATCTGTTCCCCCATCTCCTGGAAGCTTGGCCCTTTTCTTTGGAAAACAAACAAAAAAAGACACTTAGAAAGTCGCAGAGGAGAAGGGGGGAGAGACTGTCTCCTCAAGCACGAGGTGGGAAATCGCTGTCGGTTTGTTAAATTATATTTAGCCTCATTGATTGGCTGCTTCTGATAGACAATTCACCAGGAAGCTGGATGGGTAACATGTCCAAGACTTCCTGGGCCCCTGCCCCTTCCCCTCTCCTCTCCCTCTACATCCCCCAGATTTCTGGTTTAGTTGACTCCTTGTTCTCATGGAGGAGAGTTTGGAAAACAATTTCCACCAGCCCCTTTCAGAGGTCTGGTCTTTTCTTCTTTCCAGCAAGGCCACAACGGAGCATCTTTTAAAAGAAATCTTGATTTCTCTCCTTTCTGCTTATATTGCCTTTTCCCTCCTCTACATTTTATTTGATCGATGAAAGAGACAGTCTGGCCCATAATTAGGTCAATGAAATCGATGTTTATTCCTTGGATGGTTTGGGAATTAATAAATTTCCCTTTCATGTGCGGCAAGGTTCAATCCAACCTGCTATAGACTTCACTTCTCCACCCCCTTCCCCTCCAATGAATTTAGAAAGAAAAAAAAAAAAAAACAGATTGAAAATGAAGTCCTTCTCTCTCCTCCTCCCCACAGAATCCTTACTTTAGCTTGGACCCCTTTCTTCTTTTCTCCCTTCCTCCCAGCTCTGGGCAGACTATTGCCTCTCCTCCCCCCCTTTTCCCCCCAGACTACCAAATAATTCCCCTAACATGTCAATCCACTCCATTCCCATCCACGCGGACACCTCTTCTTTGGGGGGTAATGGCACTTGGAGAGTTTCAGAGCTGGAAGAGAGCTTGAAACACAGACGATCAAGAGCCAGGGGAGAATTTAGATCGTTGGCTGTCAGAGCCGGCGGAGAGCTTAGAACAGAGAATGCTAGCGCTAAACAGGAACCCCCTTGATGTAGGAACAGGTTGAGAACTGGCAAGGGCCCCTTAGAACACAGAATGCAGTGATGAGCCGTAGAGTGTAAACTCCTCGAGAGCAGAGACTGTATTTATCTTGGTATTTCCAGTATCCAGTACAGTGCTCGGCAGTCAACATAAGCTTTAAGAAATGCTTGTTGGATTGAATTGGGCATTAAAGAGCATCTAATCCAACTCTTGTGGAAACTGAGGTAACGCACAGAGGTTGGGGGGAGGACAGTAAATAAATTCAGGAAATTCTCTTTCAATTCTAAAAATTTAAAACTCTAAAATCCTGTAGTTATCTTCCTCTGTTTTTCTGTCTCTTCTGCATCTTTCTCTGTGTGTGTCTCTTTCTGTTTCTGTCTCCGTCTCTGTTTCTCTCTCTCTCTCTCTCTCTCTCTCTCTCTCTCTCTCTCTCTCTCTCTCTCTCTCTCTCTCTCTCTCTCTCTCTCTCTCTCTCTCTCTCTCTTTCCTGCCCGAGAGTGTATTGGATGGGGGCAGGGAGACCCATGGAGCCAAGTCCTAATAAGATCAATAGAAAGAAGACGGTGAATTACGTTCACAAAGGTCCTGAGCCCCCTTTGACATAAACAGGCAAAGTAATTGGACAGTGGGAAAAGGAGAGAGGTGGATTCCAGTTAATTAGTCGAGAAACGAATGGAACTAAGCCGGACTCTGAATGGTCCCCGCGTCGCTGTTTGTTATCGGGGATTTGGGCATCAGCTTTTGTGCTGCCCAAATTGGATGTGAGTTGCGCAGGGGCCGCGCCCGGTCGGCGAGGTGAGCTTGGCGGCCCCACGGCCAAGCCAGGCAGGCGAGCAGGGAGGCGGGGAGCCCGGCCAGGCCAGGCCGACCTCATTAGCTCTCGTGTGCTCCCATCTCGTCTGCCTGGGACCTAATAGGCCGTGGCACCCCGCGACCTCTGGGCGCCTGGGCTCTCACAGCGCGGCCCGGGAGAATCACCACACCCAGGGGCGTCTCTTTCTCGCCTCCCCAGGCGCTGGCTCCCTGGCGCCGCTGGCCAGCTTTGCGCGGCGGCTGGGCTGGCTAGCCCAGCTGGAGGAAGAGCAATTGGGCATCCGTAGCAGGAACCCGCTTTCTAGGAGTCCAGAGCGGACGGAGCACCTGGGATAGGCCCTTCCCTCCCCCCATCCTTTTAACCAATCCCCGTCTACCAATGGTACAGGTAATTTGGTCCACAGATTGGTGGTTATGGTAAGATACTAAAGAATTAATTACTCACAGGACACGATCTGTAGCCCCCCCCCCCCACTCCCGATTTCCTAAGTGGTCCCAAGCCCTTCTTTCCCCACCTGTCAGGGTGGTTCCAGCAGTATTGTCCAGGGGAGCAGAGAAAGGCCTGCCTGAGGTCACACCGATAATAAGTGTGGAGGGAGTGGGGGAGGTCGGGACGAAGGAGGGAGGGAGGTACGGATCGCCGTTTCACCGAACCTCAGAACCGGAAGCCATCTCAGGGGCCAGGGAGTTCGACCTATATCTATACAAGAATCTCGTCTACTATGTGGCCCGACATGGGGTCATCCAGTCCCAGCCATTTCCCGGATCCTAGGTAGTGTCTCAGAGCCCAGTTGGCAGAGAAAGCCCGAGTGGAAGTCAACATTTTCCAGATTGATAGAGACAGAGATATAGAGACATAGATAGACTTAGAAATAGACAGACATAGATAGATGGATAGATAAGATATAGATCCACAATCTATATGTGGAAACGTTATATACGTAATAAATCTGTATGTGCATATGCATAGAGACAGGCAAAGACAGAGAGACAGCCCCCTCTGCCTAGAGGATCGGAGATTTGGGAGAAGTTTGGGGGAAGCTTGAAAATAATCGTCCTGTTTCAGATAAGGAAACAGAGGTCCGGAGAGGCTGGGATTTGTTCATTTCGCGCAACTAATAAGTGTCTGAAACGGGGACTTGAACCCAGTCTTTCTGACCTTGAATCTAGCGCTTCTCTGATCTCCTTCTTTGCTGTTTTCTCTTTCTTTCCTTTTCTTTGCTTTTGTCGGTGTCTCTGTCTCTATCCGTCTCCTTTTTTATTTTCTTAATTTCTTTGATTCAAGCACTCGACCAAGTCCGTGAGCTCCAAACTTTACAGTCATTAGAAAGCGAAATTCTGAGAACTGAGACAATGGCCAAATTACTGGGATTATCCTCTCAATTCCCCGGTCCTTTTGCTTCCCGGCGCCCAGCTCGGGGGTGCAGAACAGGGCCTGGAACTCGGGGTCTCACGGGTCTCCTCCCTCCCTCATCACATCAAATACAGGATAGGATGCGCTTTTGAGCTAGGTAAGCGATGGGTGCCCACATGGTCCAAGTGAAGACAATTAGTGGGAGACGGGCGATGGCAGACCCAAGGTTTTGCTTGACCCAGCTGAATGAAAAGGCCGGCTGGTGACTTGATTTCACCCACTTAGCCAGCGCCTCTCGCTATGCCTTTGTTTCTAGGGTTCGCAGAGGATACCCCAAGAAGAAACTGACTCCCGGAGCTTGGATTCCTTGGACGTGTCTCCGGTGCCTCCACGCTTGGGTTGCCCGGCCTCTTAGCGCTCCAGCCTCGCGAGTCTAGCCGGAAATGGCCAATTGGTTTGCGGTCGGGTATTGGGCCTCAGCCCCGGAGGCTGGCGGGCACACGAGCCCGCTGGTGGGCAGAGGGAATGTGCCCAGACTCCTGTGGCCGGCCCGAGCCACTGCTGCGCTTGCTGGAGCCCCAAGCAATCTAGCCCGGCTCCCTCCTCCTGCTCTTTGTCACTGTCCCGCCCTGTCTCTTTCAGGGGGTGTCCCAGCCCGTGGCTGCTTGGCCAGAAAGCTCGTATAGTGTGCCATGGCCTGGGAAATATTCGTGCCTGCGGGCGCCGAGCTGTTGCTTTAGTTTCTTTCGCTATCACAGTCCCCTCCGAAGGCCGAGGGTCGCTACTAAATAAACGCCTGTGCGCCTTGCACCCGCATCTTTTGCACTTTTAAACTGGGGTGTGTCAGCCTCCCCAAATCCGGGATCCCCGTCCGGAAGGAGGAAACCCGGCTGAATGCTTCGGATCTGACTCGGATTTCAGGATCACAGAGCCTCACGGAGTCAGAATAGGTAGGAATCTTAGCGGTCAGCTAGTTCGGTCGCCCTCTTTTCACAGAAGGGGAAATTGAGGCCCACAGAGAGACTAAAATATCCCCCAAAGTCAGGCAGCTAATTCACTACAAAGATGAAACTCCAATGATTTTTCACTGTATTACAAGCGGCTCGACATATCTGAAACTCACCTTCCCACTTTATCCTTCTTTCATCTTTCAGTTGTTCTTTCCTTCCTGGGGATAGGTTACTTTCCTCTGGGCCTTCTGTTCCTTCATCTGTGAAATGGTTCACAGTAGACGTTTCACAGATGCTAAAAACTAAGCAATTGAACTAAATGGTTGACTTCTTTCCAAATTTTTCCATTCTAGAAATTTAATCTAGAAATCGGGGAAAGTGCCATATCCTTGATTCCTTTGTAAAAAGTGGTTGCCTTGTGTGAGGAGGAAATGACAGGATTGGCAGGTGTGAAGGTGTTTTTCTAGTTGATATGAATTTCTGTCGATCCCATTGAGTTTTTCTGGGATTCTATGTGCTGCAGGATAGGAGGAGGGGGTTCTAAACAGAGGAAGTCGAGGACTAATAGATTTCAGTTTTTCTGATACTCACTCACCCTTGTTTCTTTTTCCTTTCCCTAAACAACCATTCAGGGAATGGGCATGTAGGAATAGCTGTTGAAAAAAAAAATCCATCATTGGATCAGAATGGAGTTTCAAAGCTAAAAGAGAATGGAAATTTGGGTCATCTTTGTGATCCTTCTGGGATCTCATCTCTACACATTATACATTAGTCATTGCTGATGGGTAGGGTTGGGGGGAAAAAGGTCCTATTCTTCAGCTCAGGCTTCTTTATAGGTGTAATATGACTCCCTCCTCAACTTGTAAGGCCTGACTGGAGAGACTGAGCACCCTCAGATCAATCCTTCCCACATCCCTGAATCATCATGCTTAGGCAGTGTTCCCAGCAGAGAGGCAATTTGCCCTGGGGCATGAAGTTTGTGTAAAACCTCTTGTGATCTATAACAGGGCTTCTTAAACTTTCCACTCTTGATCCCTTTCAGTCTGAGAAATTTTTATGTGACCCCCAGGTATGTAGAAATGTAAAATAGACATGCAAATCAAATATTTACTGATAATAAATCGTAATTTTGCAACCCTCGATTCAGTTATGAGACCCTGTGTGAAGTTTTGACCCACAGTTTAAGAAGCTGGAGTTTATAAGATTGTGTATTGAGTGATAATCTTGTTATGTACCTATCTGTATGGCCAATCCTATGTTACCCACTGTAAACCTTAACTTAGGGAGGCATCTTGGTACTGTGGGAAAGGGACCAAACTTGAAGACACCTTTGGCATCCTGCATGGTTGATCTTGGTCATGTCACTTGAATCTTTGGGCCTCAATTTTCTCATGTCTAAAGGGATGTGGTTGGACTAGGTGACATTTATAATCCCTTTAACTTATAGATCGATTTTCTTCTGTATAAAGTGATCTGCTCCATTATTATAATAAAGAGCCCATTTAAATAGTATGCTTAACTCCCCACCTCACCCCCAAAATCTATGACAAATAATTTAGGCAGCTAAGAGGCTGATTGGTTAGAACACTGGAACTAAAGTTAGGAAGCCTTAAGTTCCTGTCCTGCCCCAGGTATTTATTTATTTTCAATTTTTTTTTCTAGTTATCCATGTACATTATTTTTTTTAAATGAATCATATTGGGGAAAAGTCAGAACACAAAGGAAAAAAACACTAGAGAAAAAAAAAAGCAAAAAGAAAGAAAAAGTGAATGTAGCATGTGTTTATTTACATTCAATCTCCATAGTTCTTTCTCTGAATGCACATAGTGTTTGCTATCTAAAGTTTATTGGGATTTCCTTGGATCACTGAACCTCTGAGAAGACTCATGTCTTTCATAGCTGATCATCGCACAATCTTGCTGTTGCTGTGTACAATGTATTCCTGGTTCTGCTTGTCTCTCTCACCATTAATTTCATGTAAATCTTCCCAGACCTTTCTAGACAAAAGAGGCAAGATACTCAGTGTCTCTCCTGTTTTCTCCTTACAGAATTCCAACCAAGCAAGCATATGCAGGGGCAAGAGATGGGCTGAAATATTGTAGGGAAGCTGGAGCTTGACAGAGAAGAAGAGGATTGATCAAAAGGTGTACCTGTGACTCAAAGCAGGACTTGCTGGAGCTGGAGTCTGGGGATGGGCAAGCCTCATCTTCCCTAAGAAAAAGCCATAGCTATAGAGGGCTGGAAGAATCCAGTGATTGGAGCAAAAATAAACCTGGGACTTGTCAATTCTCTAGAGCCATGAGCCACCTATGGATATACACAATTCGAGTGAACTTCGTGGAATCCCTTCAAGTCTCATCTTAGAACGCAATGCCTTTCCAAATTGCCTCTCCTCCCAACCCATTCCAGAAGGAAAAACAACTTCAAGTGAGCTCTGGGTCTTTTCTAAGCTTCTTTCTCTACTTTCCAAACCACAGGGCATTAGTGAGTGAACAGGGCAGCAGCTCTCAACCTCCCCCGTTCTCTCTCTGGCCTATTTCCAATAATTCAAGGTATCATCAAGTGTTCTAAAGTCAATCTATGGAGAAGGAAAATTGAAAGAAGAGAAAGAGAGGAAGGGAAAGAGAGAAGAAAATGAAAAAAAAATAGAAGAAAGTATGGAGGGAGGGGAAGAAGAAAACAAGGATAACAGGAGGAAAAGGAAAGAAAAGAGTTAAAAAAAAAAAAAGAAGAGGGGAAATAAGTAAGAAAGATTAAGGAAAATAAGGTCGAAATGGGGCCAGCCAGTAAGTAGCCAGCTGCTCAGTTGCCTCTGTGTATCTCCCAAGTCTCATTACTTAACATGCTTCCAAAGTTATCTATCTATCTCCCTATTAATGTATCCATTAAATCACTCTCTAGTCTTTCCAAGTAACCAATTCCCAAAGTGAACTCCACCCCCCCAACCCCCAGGAATATGGTTTCACTATGATAGCGATTGTCTAATACCAACAACTTAGGAGTTAAGTTATCATTCATTAGGGCTTTCCAACAGTCATCTCTGTCCTCTCCCTCCCCCATCCTTTATAGAATATTAGTCCAAGATGAAATCCAGTGAAGAAAGATCTTTGTAAAAGGATTTCCATTCCTCCATTCTTCCCTCCCCTTCCCTTCCCCATCCCTCATCATCTTCCCATCACCATCTCTCTAATAATCATGGAGCCAATCAGTAGGCAGGGGAGGGAGTCAGAAAGAAAGATTTCTCTCCTGGGAGTCCTGATCCCTTCCTTTTTGATCAGGTGGGCATATGATCCTCCTGGGGGAGGAGAGAGAGAAATTTAAAGCAAAATGGAAGAAAACTTCCATGATTGTCCTTGGGGAAAGATATACTTTTATGATTTTTTTTTCATATTGAGAGACAGATTTAGGATGAGGAAGAAGGCACAGAAATAGGGAGGCAACTTAAGAGGAGTAAGAATTAGTCAAGATCCAATCATTTATCCTACTAATGACTTTTAGTAAACCAGACCTTATTTGTGGGTCTCCTATTCTACCCCTTCTCACCTGCTATCTGCTAGGAAGGATATTTTTAAAAGAAGCTATTTAAATAATAGCCAATAGATGGATCTCTCCCCCCCACCCCCTCATCCTCTCAGCTCCAACTGGAGTGACTCATGTTTATTTTTCTTTCACAAACAGCTGATGGAGTTTGCCTTAAGGTGCACAAACTCCCCAAAAAACAAATAAACAAAAAAACCCAACCCAATCTTAAAAAAAAAAAAAAGCACCATGGATCCAGGCAGATGTGTACCTGGGGACTGTGTGTTTAGGCCTCTTGGAGGTCTGAGCTGTTTGCAGGACTGTGTAATAAATGGGCCCAGCTTCAGGTGAGGAGAGCTGGAAGGGTGGGGACAGGAATGCTGGGACAGATTTACACCTGTCCGCACAGCTGCCATCAGCAATCCTTACAGCCTACAGAAATGACCCCTGGTGCCGGCCTGTCTGGGAAGCATCAGGTTCAGTTTTGCATCGAAAGCCCCAAGAGGGGGAGAGATTGATCGTCCTCTCTTCTTCCCCCCCTATTCCCCCCTCCCCCATTGCTGACCAGCCAGAAGTCTAGCCCTGGCTCCCTCCCTCGTTCTCTCTGTCAGACAAATATCATAATTGACCTTTTGCGTCCCTCTGGTCCTTGCGTCTGCCCTCCAACTAATGAGGGCTTGTGCACAGGAGCAGAGTTCATGGCTGATGAGTATGGCGGGGTCCTTCTCTCGAAGTCGGTCTCCAGGATTCAGACCTCAGGCCCAAAGACAGTAGTGTATTTAGCATTCTCTAAGGGGAGAGATCTTCCTTCTCCCCCACCTCCCCCCACCCCAGTCCCCTAGACAGTTGAATGACTGATATTATCCAGATGCCTTAGGAATCTGGCTCCCAATCTTCCCTCCCCGGCTGCCCCAGTGTCTCTGCAGAAGGGTGGGAGGGGAGCGGGTGGGTTCCGTCTCTTCACAGAGGCCTGTTGCCACCTCTCAGGGCCTGCTGAAAGCCCCTCTCAGCCAGGCTCTTCAGGATGGGGTGCTCTGGAGCCAGAAACACTCAGAAAGGGATGTTTGACACTCTCAACACCCAGCTCTTTCTGTCCCAGAAAGTGGAGTGGGGCCTGTTACAAGTCATTTACTACAGGCAAGGCAGATGGGTCCCCAATCAGTGCTAAGTGTGGGTTGACTCGGGGGCAGGGTGGTCTGGATTTTTGTTAGAGTGGAGAGGAGGCCTGACTTTGTTGTCTCAATTTTTGTTGGAATCCTAGCGGTGTAGCTTTGATTAAATCAAACTATCTAGGATATCAGGCCTCAGTTTTCCTCATCTGTAAAATGAGGGGGTTAATACCATCAGATGAGCTCTAAACTCCCTTCTACCTCAAGATCTATGATTCTGTGGAGTTTTTAAGAACCTGATTTTTGTTATAGGTATCCTGGGTTCCAGCCTCTGCTCTGCCAATTAACTACTACTTTAACCTTGAACAAGTTCCCTGCCAAAGAAACCAGAAAGGAGGTAAGGTCATCGCAGTTTTTGGCTACTGTGGGAGGATGAGGATGGATGGATTGATAGAGTGAAAATGACTGGAAGAGCAGCAGAGGTTGAAATCCAATCTTAGAGAACACCTACCATGGACAATTCAATTCAATTCACATTTATTAAGCTCCCACTATATGCCAGGAACCATATTAAGTGCTGAGAGTACCCTGACTGGGAAGGACCTCTATCCCTTCTTTTCTTTTCTTTCTTTAATTCCTTAAACATTAAAAAAAAAAAAGTTTTATTTTAATTTATGAAATAAAATAAACATTTCCATAATATAGGACAATAAAAAGATTATTGCACACGAAACTATAATTCTATTATGTACAACTTGCTGTTCCTTTTGAATATGTAATAAAATCTTTTTTGTAAATTTCATTTTTTCTCCTTGTCATTTTTTTCTTATCCTTTTCCACCCTAGATAGTTATCATTAGATACAAATATATATAGATAGATATATGCATATATACACATATAAACATATATTTATACACACATATATAATTGTTTTATACATACTTCTACTTAGTTTTTTCTTGATGCAACATTAATTAAATGTCTACTGTATGCACCGTGCTTAGTCCTTGGTATAAAAAAAGAAGCAAACGACTCAGGGCCCTCATGGATCTTTACATTTTAATAGGAAGAAAATATATAAACAAATACATCAAAAGTAAGCTATCTATAGATATATAGGAAATAGAGGGAAGTCACTGGAATTAAGAGGGATTGGGAAAGGCTTCTCGTTGTCCTCTTTTCTGTACAAAGATGGAGAACTAGGGGAATGGGACACTGCATTTAATATTGGATGATTTCTGGACTTATTTTGCTAAAGTTAGTTGTAACAGAGAGAAATATTGGGAAATATAAGTGATGTAAAATGAAATTATCAATAAAAAGTGAAGGAAAAAAGAAATAAGTGAAGGAAAAAAAGAATAATGGAGCTTAGGGGCCTTTATTCTGAAATTCTGAAAAATCTGCCATCTTTCTGTGAATGGAGATAACAGCCTGATTTTGGGGTCTGATGGAGGGAAAATTGCAATCTAAAATGGTAACTAGGGACTTACTTAAGTCAGTTAATACTTCCAAAGCACTTCTCAAACCTTCAAAATACCATGTAAATGTTATTTTTATTATTCTATTATTAGTGGTATTATAAACTTAGGATAACCTATTAGATGGAGAGCTAGAATTGGAAAGACACAACTAGTTGTATGATCCTAGCTGAATCACTTGCCTCTATATAATTTAGTCAATTTCCTTAGGCTTACCTATTAAATTAAAGAGCTGTGAGAAGGGAAAATGAAAACATATATGGATACATACATATATATATAATTATTTTATATATACTTCTACTTAGTTCTTTCTTGCTGCAACATTAATTAAGTACCTACTGTATGCCAGGCACTATGCTTAGTCCTTGCTATACAAAAAGACTTCAAAAAAGTCCACCCTGAAAAATGAATTGCCCCTTGGTTTAGTGTGAATTTCAAATGCTAACAGCAGTATTGTAGATATAAATCCACTAACAACTAAATGAAATATTCTAATTGGATAGAGTTGATAGCCTGTTTGATCTCTGTCTTCCATCCTGGGGAAGCCAGAGCTTTGTGTAGGTTAGGTAATTAAGATCAAGCCAGCCGGAGGAGAGAACATTAAAAGATCCTGTCTTTCAAAGGACATCTGTACAAATTATGTTTCAATTGAGGTATTGGTGGAAAAGTTTATATTGCATGTATAATATCATATTACATATATATGTGTGTGTTGTAAATGTTACATTACATAGATGTGTTTTGTTACAATATATCATGTTAGTTATATCACTATATATTCATATGCAATGCAATATATGTACATAATATATGTAGATACAATATATGTGGATATGATATATGTAGATACCATATATATGGATATGATACATTATATATAGATAGAATATAAGTGGATAGAACATATGTAGACACAATAGTATATATAGATATAATACATGTAAGTATAATATATGTGGGTATGATATATGTAGAGACAATATAACGTTTGTAGATATCATATATGTAGATATGATACATTATATGTAGATATAACATTATATATATGAATGTAATATACGTAAATGTAATACAAAGAGATGCGATATATGTAGATATTATGGATATATAGATATACATACATGGAGGTAGAATATATTATACATATAATATATGTAGATAGACTATATTGTTACATGTAATATGTATAGATACAACATATGTTTAATATGTGTAGATATAATATATAGAGAGATACGAAATCACAAATTTAGAGTCAGAATGGACTTTAGAACTCATGTATTCTAACTTCTTTTTCTTTAAGAAAATTAGGGTCCCGGGATCTTGCAGTTAATAAGTATCTGAGGCTGGATTTGAACTCAGGTGCTCCTGACTCCAGGGCCAGTGGTTCATGTACTAAGTGCCCCTTCCAACTTCTAAGAGAATGTAATTCTAAGAGATGAGCATTCACTCAATCATTGCCACATACCAAATATCTAAAGTGAAATTTGAATTCAGGTTTTCCTGACTTCATCTAATCTCAAAGTGCACTAAGATAAATGGACAGTTTCACAAAATTGTCTTTACATCACCAGTGCTGAGCATAGCACTTGGTATCTAATGGGTGCTGAATAAAATGCTTGTTGAATTGAATGGCATCCCATCATTTTACAGATGAAGAAATTGAAACCCAAATAGGCTAAGTGATTTGACCAAGCTTACACTACTTTTAAGTATCAAACAACCAATCGGAGAATCTTAAAGCATTTGTTAAGCACCTACTACGACTCAAGCCTACTATGTGTCAGACTCTGGGCCAAAAGTTGAGGAACAACAAAAATAACCCTGTCCTCTTGAAAGTCATGTTTCATCAGGAATCTACCTGGAGGCAGGTACTCAAGATGTAAATATCGAAGCAGCACAGTCCCTACCTTCAGGGAACTCGCCATTCCATTTACTTTGTCTATGTTTACCTAATGTATTTACATGTTCCTTCTCCCATTAGAATATAAGCTCCCAAGGGACTTTTAACTTCTTTTAACCTCTGTGTCCCAGTCCATAGTAATCAACTAGTACAAAGCGTGTTGAATTAGTTGATGACTAAAAATAAATGAGACAAGAGGTCAGTTACATTGCAGACTTTTTTTTCCCCAAAAATATATTAAAATTTTCAAATAGTAATTTAAAAAAAAAGTCCAAAGTCAATCATTTTAACCCCCCCTTTGAATCTTTCACATAAAGACTCAGAACTTAGTTGTGGATGAAACTATAAATTGCAGATTATTTATAATTTGGTTTTTAAAAAAGAACAAAATAATACCCTAAATGTTCTTTTGGTTCCGGGCTTCCTTCTGATCTTTCTTTTCTAATGGGTATTTTTTCCGGATTTGGTTGCTGTTGTTATGATTCATGTACATAGGGAGCTGTGGCCTTAGCTCCTCAATCTATTGTTGCTGAGTCTGCTTCCTTCAGTAGCCAAGAGATCTGAAGCAGCTTCCAGTGTTGGGGCCCCGGTGGGGAGAGAGTTAGGAGAAGGGGGGAGGGTTCAATGGGGTTGCAAAAATGAATAAAGCCTGGGAGCTTGGAAAGAGCTGCCCAAGTCAAGAATCCTTCTGTGGGGAGGTATGTCTTTCTCCCTGTGTAAGGATATTAATTATTTATTTTACTATGGAGGAAGAAATTCTGGGCTTATTTCCTCTGAGAGAAGCCAGGAGATAGGAGGTACAATGAGAGGATTTGTTAGTTTAGTTATTGCCTTTTTATTAGCCTTTCCAAGAACTGTCTGTCTGTTGGGGAGAGAGCTGGGTTAACATGGCCAGGGATCTTAATGTCCCCATGTGGAAGCCAAGAGAGGCAGAGAGCAAAGGGAGGGCAGGTGAGGGGAGCAAAGCCCCAGTGGGGTTGGAGTCAGCAATTGTGGGCGGGACTGGTGAAAGGTTTGCTGGCCTCCAGAAGGTACGTGCCTCTCTGCAAGTCTGAGCTAATCTTGGAGATGAAGAAGGCAGTCTCTAACCAACCTTGGTAAGTGGGGAAAGAGCTCCCTGCTGGGGGTTGGAGGCCCATCTTTGCCAATCTCTTACCTGTGCGACCTGGAGGAAATACTGCGAAGCAGACATAATAATTGCTTCCCCTCTGGTCTGAAACATAAACTCTCCAGAGCAGGGATTGGGATTTTGTCTTAGTGTAATGCTAAGCACATAGCAAGTATCTAATGAATGTTTGTTGAATGATTTTAAAAATGAGAAAGTAAATTTCAGTTAGAATAGTGGAAAGATTATGTGTATGTGTGTGTATGTATGCACACATTATATATTATATATATATATATATATATATATATATGTATGTGTGTGTGTGTATGGAATCAGAAGACTTGGGCTTGAATCTCTTTGTATGTATATAAAAATATAGTTTGTGCCTAGATGTCTGCATGTTTCCCTCATTAGAATTTATGCTTGTTGAGTCAGATATTGTTTTTGCCTTTTTTTCATTATCTATCTATTATTCATCCATTCTTCTATCTATCCATCTATCTATCCTACCTATCCTGTCTATGTATGCATGTATGTATGTATCTATCTATCCATCTATAAAATAGTCTTTTAGGCAAGTGCACCTTTGGCACCTAAATAATGTGGCCAGTCCAACAGATTTTTCCCATCTGCAATAGAGTTTGGGTGCTCAGCAGTTTAGTTCAAGAGAGAACCTCAGTATCTTCTACCAGGTGATTTTCAGAATCTTCCCAAGACAATTTAAATAGAAGCGACTCTGTTTCTTGGCTTGGTACTGGTAGACTGTCAGGTTTCACAGCATACAGCAATGAGGTCAGCACTATCTAATACATATCTTTTCTCTTCTACACTTTCCTTCAGAGCCTCTCATCCATTGAGCTAGCTCTAGCAATACGAGTAAGTATCAACTTCATTGTCAATGTGCACATCCCAGGAAAGTATACTGCCAAGATAAATGAACTTATCCACAGCATCCAAAACTTCTCCATTTGCTTCAATGGAGAGTTAAGAAGTATATTTCAAGCTCAAATCATTGCAAGATGCTCAAGCCTTGGTGCCTTTATGAAGGGAGTTGCCTTGTTGAAGTGAAGAATCAATTAATCAAAGGTATAAAAAAGTGTGAGCAATGCCTCAGTTCTTCAATTGAATCAATTGCATTATCAAAGGTATAAACTACATTGGTAGGCATTAAGTGCTGCTGATTTTTAGAAAATCTAGGTCTCCTAAAGTAAGAAGTACACAACCTATAATAGTGGGAATTGGGTAAAATAATCAAAAAGGGTGGGGAAGAGGAGAGGTGTTAGCGGCTGACAGGATTTTGAAAAGCTTTTCTGAAGGAGGTGATGAGCTAAAATTCGAAGATTAAGTATTCTAAGTGCAGAGATGAGAAAGGAGTATAGTCGAGATAAGGGGTATAGGAAAGCAGGAAATTAACTGTATAATGTATGTATGATAGAAAGAAAGAAAGCAGGAAGGAAGGAAGGAAAATCAGCATTGTTCCAGGCACATTGCTAAGTTCTTTATAAATATTATCTCATAAAATTAATTGAAATAATAATTTCCACAAAACAGCAAGAAAGTAAATCATATAAATCCAGGATCTATATGAGCAAACTATTAAAAAAAAAAAAAAAACCTTTGTAAGCCAATAAAAATCAGATTTAAATAAATGAAGAAATGTTAATGGTTCATGGATAGGTAGGCCAATATAATAACATTGACAATTTTACCAAAAATTAATATATGCATTCAATGCCATTCCAATTAAATTATCAAAAAAAAAAAAAATAAACCCTCAAAAAACCAAAACAAAAAACTAGTTTAGAGGGCTAGAAAAATAATAACAAAATTATTTGGAAGAATAAGAGATCAAGAATATCAAAAGAAATTGTGTAAAAAATGTAAAGGGAGAAGGCTTAACAGTTCCAGATTTTAAGCTTTATTATAAGGTAATAATTATTAAAATTATCTGGTACAGGCTAAGAAATAAAAAGAGAGATAAAGTGGAACAGATAGCAATCTATAGCAGGAAATGAATATAGTGTAAAGATTTAAGTTTTAAGGGTATTATTTTTAATGTTGGGAACTAAAAAGCATTCTCAATGAAATTAGTCATAGACTGATATCTCACACTGTTTACCAAGATGAAGTCAAAGTGGATATATCTTAAATGTAAAGAAAGATAATACAAGAAAATGTGAAAAACATTAAACACCTTACCTATAAGACTTATGGATAGATGATTTTTGAACAAATAAGACAAAGTGTTGTGAGATGTAAAATAAATAATTCAATTTTATTAAATTAAAAAAGTTTTATACAAATAAAAAATGTAGCCAAGATCAGAAGGCAAACAGAAAACTAGGGGAATTTTTTTTTTTATACACAGTTCCTCATATAAAGGTATCATATCTCAAATATATATATAAAAACTTTGTAAATCTATAAGAATGTGAGTCATTCCTCAATTGGCAAATTGTCAAAGTATATGAACAGGTAATTTTTCAATGAAGAAAATAAAACAATTAATTGCCATATGGAAAAATTCTCTAATTCATTATTGATTAAAGAAATACAAATTATAATAACCTTGAGATGTCATTTTATATATAACAAACTGGCTAAAATGATAGAAGAGGAAAGTGACAAATGGTGGAGGGGATATGGTGATCTGTGAGTTGCTATAACCATTTTAGAGAGAGATTTTAAATTGTCTATGTCCATTGACCCAATAATACTATTATTAGGTCTGTTTCCCAACACGATTAGGGAAAATGGAAAAGAACTGACATATTCTAAAATACGTATAGCAGCTCTTTTTGTGGTGGTAAAGAACTGGAAATTGTGAAGAAGACTCTCAATTGAGGAATGGTTAAAAAAAATGTTCATGAGTGAATATTACTCTGCTATAAGAAATGATGAACTCAATGATTTTTAAAAAGCATAGAGAAACCGCTAGAAAATAATGAAGAGTGAGATGAGCAGAACCAAGTGAGATGAGCAGAATCAAGAAAACATTGCATACAGTAACAGCGATATTGTTTTAATAATGCCTTTGAGCAAATCATTCTGACTATTATAAATATCCAAATTAACCTCAACTATTCTATGGAGGAAAATACTATTTGAATCCAGAAAGCTACGATGAGTCAATTGATTAAAATTATATATATATATGGAAAGACTTAGATTTATGATGGAAGATATTGCCTGACTTCTGAGAAACAGATGAAAAGAGGAAATAACTATATTTTGGACTTAAACATGAAATATGAACATATATGTGTATATATGTATTTTTATATATGTATATATATATATATATATCTAAAAGGGTAAGAGTGAGAGAGGAGAAAAATAAAGTATAGATTGCACAGGAGAAAACAAAAGAAAATCAATAAAGATAATAAATTCTATATGGGTTTTTTGAAAGGAAAATTCACCAATTTATATCAGTCTTATGGTTTGCTGTGTAAATGGCATTTAAAAAAAAAAAAAACTTTTCTTATTTTGTATTTTAAAAGTATTTTTTTAAATGACCCCTCCAAAATCCTTAATCCAAATATAATGTCATTCAATCCTTTCAAAATCCCCAGAGTTTGTATTGTTATTCTATACAGTTTATTCCTTGCTGAGGGAACTGGGACAGACAAGAGGGAAAATAACTTGCCCAGGATCAGCCAGCCAGTTAGTGTCTGAGCCTGGATTTGAATGCAGGTCTCCCTGACTTCAGGATAAGTGATCTAGCCACTGTACCACTTTGCTGTTATGTGCTCTTTACCTAGCAGGCAAGTGACGTGTTCATACCTGTATTTCAGGAATATCACTTTGGCAGCTTTGTTGAGGATAGATTAGAGAGGGGAAAGTCTGGAGGCAGGGAAACCAATTAGGACATTGTGGCAATAGTCCAGGAGAGAGGTGTTGACAGTTTGAACTAGGGTGGTGCTGTGTAAGTGAAGAGAAGAGAATGGAAGCAAGAAAATTACTTGTATGGAGATCATTATCCATCCATTCCTTCTCATTCTCTGTGACTCTAATCTGTATCTTCTAATACATTTTCCAGAGGAAGCCTTCCCAACATTCCAGGGGCTTTCCATTTTGTTCTTTGACACTGCTGAGATTCTAGTAGACCACATGGACATTGGTTATCCTTGGTTTTAGCCACAGGTAACTGAGTCATTTGCTATTCTGCCCATACCTTTCATTTGTGGTATCCTGTACTTAGATTCTCTTGGGTAGTTCTTGGTAACACGTTTGAGCTTGTTCCTGCCCACCATATACTTCTCTATTGTCCTCTGGGTGACCTTCAACTTCAAGTCTTTGAAGACTATAGCCTTCCATGACTCATATACCATTACTGAAAGAATATTGTCAAAAAGAAAGATGTTTCAAAGAGAAGCTTTGGGTCATTAAAAGAACTGTGCAATTTTTCAAAGTCAATTCAGCTGACTATTTCATTCTGGGCTCAGTAAATGGTCCATATGCAGTATCTGTTCTAGATATGTACACTCATAGATTAGCTTTAAGTCTGAATGGTTGGAATCAGTAACAATAATTGACATAGCAATCTGAACAAAAGGAATTTTTCATCCATTTAGTTTTTCATGTGTGGACAGTCAGTTAATAGCAAGTCAGTCAACAAATTTATGAAAAGACTAGTATGTGCCAGACACTATAGTAAATACTGAGAATAAAAATACAAAAAGAAAGGAAGATAATCCCTGATTTTAAGGAGCTTACATTTTAACAGGAGGAAGACTAAGCAACAAAGGAAATTGAAATAGGGATGGGGTAAAGAAGGAGAAGACAATATGAGGATTTGAAGTCCCAAGTACAGATAGGGGAGCAATGAAACATGGGTAGCCTGAGCACCCTTTTGTAATGGAGGTTCTAGAAAGAGACATCTAATCAGAAGAGCAGAGGATACATTCAAATAGGATATTCCAAGTCTGGAGTGCTACGAGAAGCTGGGACATAGGTTTCCTCCAAGAGGCTCTGTGATATTCTGTAGCTTACAAAAATCAATCAGTTAACAAATATCCATTAAGCTCTTACACTGTGTCATGTGTTATGCTAAACACTGGATGTGTTGTTGGAATTACTGTTGGACTAGATTAATCTCGAATTCAAATCCAACCCCAAGCCAGTTCCTATAGATTTCTCTCAGTTTCAGTTTTCTCATCTGTAAAATGGGGCTAAAGATAGATCCTATCTCAAGGGATTTTTGTGCTCACAAAAGGAAATATATGTAAAGTATTTTGTGAATTCAAAAGTGCTATATGAATGGTAGCCATTGTTATTATTCAAAAAAGAAAAAAATCCTTGCCCTCAGAAAGTTTACATTCCAGTGAGAAAAGAACGTAAATGGATTACCATCAGGTGTGTTGTGAATGAAGCTCAGATAAGATAACGTTTGTAAAGCATTTTACAAACTTTAAAAAGAAAAATAAATGCCTTCTATTTGCTATATTATTATTGCCATTATTGTTGCTATTGTGATTGTTATTGCCATTATTCTAAGCTACAATCACTAGGCCTCTATCTAGTGATGACTATTTTCTAAATCTTCTACTCTGGTCCAGCTAAATTCTGTATGAAAGGAAAAACAAAAGAAATGAAATGAAAAAAATACAGAAAAAATGAGAGAAACAAGAAAGAAACAGGAAAAGAGAGGAGAAACAATAAGAGAAAGAAAGGAGAAGCGAAAAAAAAAAAAGAAAGGAAGAAAGAAGGAAAGAAAGTGGAAAAGGAGGGAAGGAAAGGAAATAGGAAGGAAAATATCAAAATCAATCAATAAGTAAATGTGGATAGATATAGAGACACAGTTTAATCTTCATTATCAATACTTTCTTAAGCCTAGACAGTCAACCAAGCAATAAAAGAAGCTCTGATTTAAAATGATTACTGGTTTCTGAGGTATCATTGCTCAAACTGAAAATTCAACTAGTGGTTCTCATAGTTGGTGAGATTTCCCTCTAGCACCATTAAGGATCTCCATCTACAAACAATAGTATATTGAAAACTTTGGGCAATCCTTTTTTATTTGAACTTGTTACTATCTTTCATTCACAAATTCCTTTATTGAAAGGCAGTGTGGAACATCAAACTTTATAATGGATTTGGAACTTTTTCTCATATGTAAAATGGGCTAGAGAAGAAAATGACAAACCACTTCAGTATCTTTGGCAAGAAATCCCAAATGGGATCACAAAAACTCTGACAGTATTGAGCAACAAGACTTGGGAGAGCTCTTTCTCTTCTCTGGGCCTCAGTTTGTTCATTTGTGAGAAGTAGTTGGACCAAGTTACTTCTAAAGTCTCTTCAGCTTCTAAATATTTGATCATGTGCCCATATATCTCATTCTTCCATTCCCTACTTGACATAAAAAACCATGAGCTGTCTCATAAAATTGGCTCTGTTTTTCTATCTTTCAAGGAATCCTATTTGATTTTGACAGAAGCTTAGCTAACACCTTGTTGGAGGAGACTTTAAGAAGCATTTCATCCAACTGAATCAAATCCTTTTTCTTTAATAGTTGACAAATAGCAAGCCCTTGTATTCATCATACCCTTGAAAAAAATGGTCATTAATAATATTCTCTCAATCATCTTTTTTTTTTTTAAATAACAATGAAGCTAGACTTTTTCCTCTTAAGACTTTGCTATCCTCTCTCTTTCCCCCTACATTCTTGAAAAACTGATTTCTGGACATCCTCAATATTGCTTTTCATCCAGTGTTTATTATAATTGGTCTTTCTCAGGTTATCATTGCATCTTTATTTTTAAAAAAATCAAATATTTTTAAAAATAAAGATATAATAATTTTTAAAATTTAAACTTGAATTAATAAACCAATAAAATGGTTTATCTTGTTTTATTTTTTGTTTTGTTTTTTTTTTTTTTTCTTTATCTAGGTTCTTCCTTATAGAACCTTCTATCTGCTAAAGTAGCACATTGGAACACTCTTTAAAAGATCCAAATGTGCTATCCCCTCTGGCATTATTGGAGTAATTGTATCAGAAAATTCAACAGATCTTTTCTATTTTTCATCTGTGTGTTATTTTTGTTCTATTTTAAATGCCAATTGGATAATTTGCCATACCTTTCTTGACAAGTTCCTGTAAAATTGTTTTTCACTCTTTTTCCCCTTGCTATTTTATGAGGCAGCTGGTTAGCAAAGTGGAGTCAGGGAGTCCAGATTCAAATTCATTTTCTCATACTCAATAGTTATATGACTTTTGGAAAATCACTTAATCATTTTCTGTCTCATTTTCCTACATTGTAAAACAGAATTAACAATAAGATCTACTTTCCCAAATTATTGGGAGGATTAAATGAATTAATACTTTTAAAGTGACTGGCACATCGGTGTTTAATAAATGCTTAAGTAAATAAAAGGAAGGGAAAGAGAAGGAAACAAGAATTTATATGCTGCTTACTAAGTTCCAGCCACTATGTACTCTACAACTATCTCATTTGATCTTCTAAACAATGTTAATTATAAGATTGTTTCACCATCCTCCTCAAAAAAACTTAAAAAAAATTAAAAATACATTTTATTAATGACTTTTGTCACCGTAATTCCTACCCAACTCCCCTTCAGATCGAACAATTAAACAAAGACATCTGGTAGAGAAAGTTGATGGGCAAGATTTAAAATATTCCATCCAATTTGTCCCTTATGAGTCATTTTCTTATCTCTTGGATATCCTTTGTTCTTTCTCATTTCTCAAGAGTTCAGTTTCCTTTTAATAATATTTTAAATTTTTCATTGTTGTATTCATTGTGGATATTGTTTTCTTGGTTCTTCTCATTATGGTGATTGAGTTGTTGAACTTAATTTAGGCAATACTTATTGTCTGTGGATTTTTGTTTTCGCATTTGTTATATCACCAATTTGTTTAAATAGATCAAACTAGAGTTGCTTCAACAATTTCATACCAATTTTTCTCCTTTCTTATTCATATAGTTTGGGACAGAAATTGATCTTTGATTTAACAAGTCAATAATTTGATTGTATACAGAAGATGGAAAAGAAACTGCTGTCACCTTGGTGGGATCAACCAAGTTGCTTCTTATCTGATAAGGGAATGTAATAGAAATTAATGTAAATAACATTTTTTTTTGAGTGAAAAAAACCAGCTTCAGTTCTGTAAACTGAGGAAAATATAAGTAAACAGTAGTTCATCTAAAAAAAAATGGGAGTTTTTAGTGGAATTAGGACTTAATGAGAATGGATGATGTGATCTTTCAGCTGAGAACTTGGAGTTACATTAAGAAAGATCTAGTTTTGGGGCAGCAAGTTGGCATAGTGGATAGAACACCAACACTAAAGTCAGGAGGAACAGAGTTCAAATATGACCTCAGATACTTAACACTTAACACTGCTTGGCTGTGTGACCCTGGGCAAGTCACTTAACCCTAATTGCCTCAGCAAAAAAGAAAAATCTAGTGTCAAGGTCTAAGGAGATGATTATCCCATTGTACTTCATTATTGTTATGTAATGCTATGTTCTCTTCTAAATGTCACATTTTAGATAAAATGTATTGTAAGTCAAGTCAGTATTTATTAGTACACATGCTAGGCATTTGTGCTAAGCACAGAAGATACAAAGAGAGACAAACAAACAAAAACAGTCCTTGAACTCAAGAAATTCACATTTTAAGGAAAGACAATATGCAAACAATATACCAACAAAATATGTTGAGAATAAAGTGGAAATAACACCACAGAAAAGACATTGAGATTAAGGAGCATTAGAAAAGTGTTTCTCTAGAAGGTGGGAGTTTTGCTGAATTTTGAAGGCAGACACAAAGGTCAGGAGACCAAGATAAAAAAGGAAGAGAGTTGAAGGAGTGGGAGAGACAACAGTAATAGTGTCCAGAGTTCTTTATGGAGTTCTTTATTTAAGGAACAGCAAGGAGGATATTGTCACTAGATTGAAGAGTACATGGTTGGAGATGTAGTGGGGAATAAGCTATAAGAAAATTAGAAAATACGAAGAGGCCCATTTCCAAAATATATAGAGAATTGACTCTAATTAATAAGAAATCAAGTCATTCTCCAATTGATAAATGGTCAAAGGATATGAACAGACAATTTTCAGATGATGAAATTGAAACTATTTCCACTCATATGAAAGAGTGTTCCAAATCACTATTGATCAGAGAAATGCAAATTAAGACAACTTTGTGATACCACTACACAACTGTTAGATTGGCTAAGATGACAAGAAAAAATAATGATGAATGTTGGAGGGGATGTGGGAAAACTGGGACACTGATGCATTGTTGGCAGAGTTGTGAATGAATCCAACTATTTTGGAGAGCAATCTGGAATTATGCCCCCAAAATTATCAAACTGTGCATACTTTTTTTTTTTTATCCAGCAGTATTACTACTGGGCTTATATCCCAAAGAAATACTAAAGAAGGGATAGGGACCTGTATGTGCCAAAATGTTGTGGCAGCCCTCTTTGTAGTGGCAAAAAAAAAACTGGAAAATGAATGGATGCCCATCAATTGGAGAGTGGTTGAGTAAATTGTGGTATATGAAGATTATGGAGTCTTATTGTTCTGTATAAAATGACCAGCAGAATAAATACAAAGAGGCTTGGAGAGACTTACATGAATTGATGCTGAGTGAAATGAGCAGAATCAGGAGATCATTATACACTTCAACAACAATACTGTATGAAGATGTATTATGGTGGAAGTGGATTTCTTTGACAAAGAGAAGATCTAATTCAGTTCCAATTGATCAACGATGGACAGAAGCAGCTACGTCCAGAGAAGGAACATTGGGAAATGAATGTGGACTACTTGCATTTTTGTTTTTCTTCCTAGGTTATTTTTACCTTTTGAATCCAATTCTTCTTGTGCAACAAGAGAATTGTATGGTTCTGCACACATATATTGTATCTAGAATATACTATAACATATTTAACATGTATGAGACGGTTTGCCATCTAGAGGAGGGGGTGGAGGGAGGTAAGGGAAAAAATGGAACAGAAGTGAGTGCAAGGGATAATGCTGTAAAAAATTACCTATGCATATGTACTGTCAATAACAAGTTATAATAATGAAAAAAAAATAGGAAGAGGCCAAGTTATAAAGGGTTTTAAAAACCAAATAGAAGACTTTATATTTGATCCTGAAGAAAATAGGCAGCCAGTAGATTTTACTGAATGGGGACCACATTTGACATGTACTTTCAGAAGATCAGTCTGATGGTTAAATAAAAGATGGACAGGGAAAAAGTTGAGACAAAGGGATCAAATGAATGGGTACTGCAATAGTCTAGGCTTGAAGAGGGATTGTACCAAAGTGATGGTAGTAAAAGAAGAGAGAAAGGGATAGGAGATGTTGAGATGGTAGAGATAATAGATCTTGACAATTATTTTGATCTTGGGCGATTAGAGATAATTATGTCAAAGATAACACAGATTGTAATCCTGGATAATTTGTATGTTGGTGGTGTCTTAGATAGTGAGAGAGGAAGATTTGGGGACAATATCCATAATAGGGCAACAAGGATGCTAAAGGACTGTGTGTCCATGTCATGTGTGAATGTTTACCTTGAAGAAGGGAAGAATTGGAGTGAGAAGATATGGTAATTTTCTGAAGTTCTTGAAGGCTTTTCATATTGGTTTTAAAGTTGAACTCAGTATGGATTAAACTTGTTCTACTTTACTAAAGGAGAGTAGAACTGGGAGTAATAAATAGATGGAAATTACAGGGGAACAAAGTTAGATTTGATTTGACTTTTCAGCAACCAGAGCAATTCAAGTCAAAAAAAGGGCTGCCCTTTTAAAGATAAAGTTTCTTCTGGAGGTCTTTATTCAAAAAGATTGGATAAGAACTTGTGGAGGGAATTCTTCACTCTTTGGTTGAACTAGATGGCCACTATGTTTGGGCCCTTTCATCTCAGAACTCAAGATTCCATAGTTTACTGTCCTCCCTCTGTCCTTTTAGACAATCATGATGATAAGATTCCTGAAGTCCCTTCTAGCATGAAATTCTCTAAATACATGATACTATAGCCTTAGTCATCAAAGTGATGGAGAAAAATGTGAGTTTCAATTCCTTGTGGTCTGAAGACCACAGTCTGATCCCTGGCTTACCCCTGTAAGTCTTTGAGAAACCATGCTACATACTGAAAGGGGCATTGATTTTAGCCTCAAAGGAACTTCAATCAAATTCTGGTTCAGCCATTTTGTACATATATAGCCTCCAAGGGTCCTTCAAGCTATAAGCATATGTTTCTTTGGCTTTTCTTGACCTCATTCTTTCCATTTGTAAAATGAGAACCATAGGCAAAATAGCTAAAAATGACATTTTAAATAATCTAGACCAACATGTTCATTTTGCATTTTAGGAAACTGAGACCCTAGAGAGGTTAAGTGATTTTCCAGTGTCACACGTGTAGCAAGTATCAGAGATAGGATCTGGACCCACAACTATCCTGTTATGCTTCCTGCTTCCTATGCTTCCTGCCTCTTATATTTCTTGTGTGAAAAGCTCTATCTTCATTCTGGAAAGCACAAAATGTGGATTATTAGAAACAGAGCTTAAACCTGTGATCTACTAAATGATGGCATTGGTTCATATGACTTCCAAGATCATAAAATCTTAAATCTGGACCTGGAAGGGGCCTCTAAGGTCACCTTGTCCAATCTTCTCATTTTACAGATGAGAAAACTGAGGTGGTAAACTGAGTTGCTCAAAGCTACCCAGGTCGTGAATGTCACAGGTAGAATTTTAATACAGGTCCTGTGACTCATGAGCCAGTTCTCAACTCTTTGTACCATTATCTTCCAGTTCCAAGATTCCAGACTTGAAACTATGATTGAATTCAGCTAAATTCAACAAGCATTCATTTATTTATTTGATATAATAGCTTTTCATTTTTCCAAATACATATAAAAATAGTTTTCAATATTCACCTTTGTAAAACCTTATATTCCAAAATTTTCTCCTTCTCTCCTTTCTCCCCTCTCCCAGACAGCACGCAATCTGATATAGGTTAAACACGTGTGATTCTTCTAAACATATTTCCATATTCATCATGCTATGCAAGAAAAAAATAGATCAAAAGGAAAAAAAAAAGAAACTTTAAAAAGAAAGAAAAACAAGTCAACAAACAAACAACAACTACAACAAAGATGAAAATACTATGCTTAAATCCATGTTTTGTCTCCACAATTCTCTCTCTGGATGCAGATGGTATTTTCCATCCAAAGCCTATTGCAATTGATTGATCACTTCATTGTTGAAAAGAGCCAAGTCCATCACGTTCCATCATCACATAATCTTGTTGCTGTGTAGTGTTGGTTCTATTCACAACTATTTATTTAGTATATACTAAGGTTCAGATCCTGGGGAGTATAAAAGAAAAACCAAAGAAACAAAAAGTCAAAAAGACACAAATACCCAAAGGTGCCTTCACAGATTCTATGTAAGTATTATTAGAAACTATTTTTTTTTCCTTATTCAACTGAATGTGTATATTTTGTCTTGTGTTTAAATCCATATCAGAGAAGATTCAGTAGAAGGCACCTTCTATGTTGATGGACCTCAAAGGTGTCCCAGGTGGTGCTTCATGACTCTGTCCTAGGGGCAAAGTTAATTGCTAGTTCCATGGATGCATTGAGCTCCCATGGCCAGAGCTCTTTGGGTCTCATTCAGACTGGTCATTACCGAACATCAGGAAATGAAAGTGCAACATGTTGATAACCTCCAATAGTAGCACTAATTTTTCTCTAAGGTCATGAGAATAGTCAGCCAGGATCTGTTGACCATGTTCTCCAGAGGGGATTGCTATTTGTCACATCTATCTTTTGCCAAATGCCTAGATGAATACTGAAAAAAAAAAAAAAAACGGTCACATATCCAGATATTCAATCAACATGTAACTGACATCCTGGAACAAAATCAAAGAATTCTATAACGTGTCTGATGATTATTGGGCACAAGGTGGACCAACTTTATGTCCTGAAATGTTATCTTATCCGTAGGATGTTCTTTTGTTACTAAATCAACAAAGGGAGGTTGACTCACCCTCTCTGCTACCTGCCTCTGCCCATGTCAGCGAGGTTGGAAAGGACAGCCAAATAGCCTTTGATACTGAGCATGGTGCCAGTCCCAGAAGATTGGGCCATAGTCTTCAAAGACAGCCAGTGATCCTCAAGCACTAACTAGCCCGGAGACATTTCTGATCTGCTAATCTGTGCTCAAACTCTGTTTGAACTTGTGGATGAAGTTATTATGACCACATTCCCTCACATTTCAATAGTGCTCCAAAAGTACTTATTTTTAAAGAGTCAATATCGATTCCTTTGTCACTTTCATCTTCTTAACTTCTCTCAGGTCCTTCAGGACTCAATTTGAAGAAGCAACTAGGTGGCACAGTGGATAGAACATCGGAGGACCTGAGTTCAAATGTGATCTCAGACACTGACTGCTGTATGACTCTAGGCAGGTCACTTAACCCCTACTAAGTTTAAAAAAAAAAAAGGAGTTCCACTAAAATGCCATTATTTTTAGGCCTTTCCTTCTCATATTACCTTCCATTTATGCTCCAGTTTGTATACAATCTAATTAGAATGTTAGTTCCTTGAGGGCAAGGACTTTTTGTCTTAACTTGTGTGTGCGTTCCCAGAGCTTAGCACAGGACTTGGCAAATAGTAAATGATTAATAAATGCATTTTTATTCGTTTATTCACTTATTCATTCAATCATAAGTAAACTTAGGCCCTGGAAAAGTTGAGACTCAAGCAGATACATAAGAAACAGCTTCTAATTCATTCACTTAAAGTTATTTCAAATAATTATTGCTTCCAAGAATTTCACACTAAAAACAGTGAGCATTTATCACTTTAAAGTTTACAAATGCTTGACATAATATCCCCTGAGCCTCATCGGGTTATTGTCAAGCTCCAATGGGATGATGTTATGTAAAGCATCCTACAGACAGCATTATTATGGTCTTCATTTTTATTACAGCTGGGAATAGATATTATCATCCCCTTATAAAAGACCTTTCATTTTCTTTCCACCTCTAGCTCAATTTAAAGGGAGTCTTTTGAGGGTATCCTTTTTTTTTTTTTTTTTTTTTTAATTTGTAAATTGAGGATTCTATGATGAAAGAAATTTCTTAGTTCCAGGAGGCTTTGGGAAGTGAGAGTTACAGGCAAGCATTATTATTCAAGCTGTCACAGAATGACTTGAAGTGCAATTTATCCTGAAGAAATTAGATGGAAAGATGATGTAACAAGCATTTATTAGTTCTTTATGTGCCAGGCACTGTGCTAAATTCAGATACAAGCAGAAAAATATCCCGGCCCTTAAGGAACTTATTCTAAGCAATGATTGAACACAAAAAGGAAGTTGGAAATGGGAAGGGGAGGGTTGGAGATGGGGTAATGTCAGGGCATAGTGTTTTAAGTTCTAAAAGAAAAGGCAGAGCCAGGAGGGGCATGAGGGTTCATCAGCATGAGATCCTACCCAAAATGGAGACCCTAGAAAGAACTCACAAAAAAAGAGCTTTCAAGCTAGAAAGATGTTCCAGGGGGAGAAGGTCTCAGGGGAAGATGATTTTTGCAGGGAGAGAAGGCTCCCCAGGTGCCGAAGGTAGCCATTCTTAAGATTGCAGCTCAGTCATGCTGGTGGTGGAGTTAAAACTGAGACCTTTAGGAGGCAAACTGTGGAAGGGAGAGAAGGGGAGTGAATATGAAGGGAAGAAGAGCAGCAAGAGGCCTCAGAAGCCAGTTAATCCAACACCTTCTTTTTTCTTACAAAGGAGAAAACTGAATTTTGAGTGACATTTGAACCTGTTTGTTGGGCTCCAGATCCACTGTAACATGTTGCTTCTCCCAGACATGGAAGAAAGATGAGGACAAATAGATGTGGGAACTGCAAGGAAGAATAAATACTCTCTTGCCCATGTCTCCATTGTAGGGGATAATGGAGAAATACCTATCCTGAGGTTATGGATTATGGGAGTGGAGGAGAGCTGATGGCAAAGATAGAGGTATCAAAAAGAAAAGCTAATGGAATGACAAGGGAACCATTAAAAGTCCATAAATCAGGCAGGCTTAAAAGGTATTTAGCGAGGAATTCCAAGGAGAAATCATAGAGCCTAGCCCATGTAGCTGGAAAAAAAAAAAAGCATCACCTAGAGGCTGTGGGAGAGGCAGGAGGAGCCAACCAGGATTTCCAGAAGAAGAGCTCTAGTTCATATGGAGAAGTATAAATGGATAAGGAAGGAGATCGATTTCAAGTCTTGGAGACTTTGGCATTGTAGGATAGTAAGGTTAAGATGAGTAGGAGAATCAGCAACTTAGATCTTGGGCTGGAAGTATACTTCAAGGCAATCTAGTCCAATCATATCATTTCACAGAAGGAGAAATGGAGGCTTAAGTGATTTGCCCAACATCATAAAACTACTAATCGAGAGAACTGAAATTGAAATCCAAATATTCTTACTCCAAATCCTGCATGCTTGGGACAGCTGGGGGGTGGGGTGGGATGGAGGGGGTACTGTACTAGTACTGAGTCAGGAACTAATACTGAGCTCAAGTCTAGCCTCAGATACTTACTAGCTGTGTGACCCTGGGCAAGTCACTTAACCCCAATTGCAAAAAGAAAGAAAGAAAGAATAACCCTCCAAACCCAAATCCTACACGCTTCCCCCTGCACCATGTTGTTCCTGGCTATCTTTGATTCTGGAATGGCAAATTGAATGTCCCCAATTTAGGGGAAATGCCTATAAAGAGTTAATGGGGAAAGGAGGACCATAGAATATAATTTACTTGACTTCTTGGATGACTGCTAGAGGAAACCTTACCCAGAAAGCCCTTGATGATAATAACTGTATAATTATATCCCGTGTAAGGGTTTAAAGGCATTTCATACATGTTAACTCATTAGCTCTCATAGTACATCTGGAGGAAAAAAAAAAAAAAAAGGTTTCCTCACTGGGCAAATAGAGAAACTAAGGCATATCAAAGTGATCTTTGTGGAGCCCAAATTCAAAGTCTGTTACTAAAGCTCTTCTTTGATGCCTTATTGAGGAGAGATGTAAAGATACTAATGTTAGCTTATTATGGTTATTAACATTACATTTAAAGGTACTATTATCCTCATGTAACAAATAAGGAAATGCAAGTTTAATCGTTTGCCCAGCTGAGGTTACACAGCTCCTGAGTGTCAGAATTGGGATTTGAATCCAGGTTTTGGGACTCCAAGTCAGATACTCTACTCACAACACTCACAGTGGCAGTGGAGAAAGAAAGAAAAATAGGAAGAAAGGCATGTAAAAAGAAAGGAAGAAAGAAAAAGAAAGAAAGAAAGGAAGGAAGGGAAGAAAGGAAGGAAGAAAAAAGAAAGAACGAAGGAAGGGAGGGAGGAAGTAAAGGAAGAAAAAAGGAAGGAAAGAGAATAGAAAAGAAAAGAAAGAAAGAAGAAAAGAAAAAGGAAGGAAACAAAGAAGGAAGAAAGAAAGAAAGAAGGAAAAAAAAAAAAGAAAGAGGCAGCTAGGTGACTTAGTGCTTAGAGTTCTGAGCCTGGAATCAGGACAATCTGAGTTCAGATCTAGCCTTAGATGCTGAGTGACCTTGAACAAATCATTTAATCTCTATTAAATGGGGATTTTAATTGCAGCCACCCCCCAGGTTTGTTCTGGAGACTAAATAAGATCATATTGATAAAGTGCTTAAAGTGCATGTAGTAGGTGCCATATTATATTCTGATCATCATCCTATATTCTGATGAGTGCCGGTTCAGTGGAGGGAGAATTAAGAAACCCTGTGTTCTAGCCCTCATTTCTGTGGCTGATTAATCAGCTTTGTCCCTCAGTTTTCTTATTTGCAAGGTCAGAAGAATTTTAGGGTTGAAAAGGACCTTAGTGACTATCCACTGCATCTTGTGCCTGCATAAGAAGCCTTCATCTTTTGCTTAGATTCCTGTAGGGTGAGGGGTAGGAGTGGGGGAGGGAAGCCCCCATCTCCTGAGGCGGGCCATTCCGCTGTTGGACAATTCACATTATTAGGAAGATTTTCCCCTACTTCAAACTGAAATTGTACCTTTTTGTAACATCCACCCATTTTTTTTCTTCGTTCTGCCCTCCGGGGCCAAACAGAATGAGCTTAATCCCTCTTCCAGGTGACAGCCTTTCAAATACCTGAAGGCAGTTATCACATCCCACACGGCTTTCTGCAGGATAAACATCCTTAATTCCTTTAACTGATACTCCCAGGGCATGCACTTGAAAACCTTTCACTACTTTTGTTGCTTTTCTCTGGATACTCTGAGCCTCATCAATGGCCCTCCTGAAATGTTGGGGCTGCAAGGGAGCATAATATTCCAGATGTGGATATTCTGCGTCCCATAATTCCCCCTACAAATTGACTTTCTTGGATTATTTTTATCATAGTCTCAATTTATGTTTAGATTATTGTAGTCTTTGTTCGGTCATTTTTTGGGCATGTCTAATTCTTCATGATCCCGTTTAGATTTTTCTTGGTAAAGATATTGAGATGATTTGCCATCTCCTTCTCCAGCTCATTTGACGGATGCGGACATTGAGGCAAATAGGGTTAAGTGACTTGCCCAAGGTCACACAATTAGTAAATAACTTTGATCTCAGGAAGATTTGTCTTCCTATGCTCAATGTTCAGCCTACTTTATCATCTAGTTGCCTCTTAATTTAAATCCACTTCATAGATTTAGAGTGTAACTGAGTGACACAGTGGATAGAGTGCCAGCTCTGGAGTCAGGAGTGTTCAATGTGTTCTGATGTTCAAATATGACCTGAGACACATTACTGGCTGTGTGACCCTGGGCAAGTCACTTAATCCTATTTGCCTCAGTTTCCTCATCTGTCAAATGAGTTGGAGGAGATGGCAAACAACTCCAGAAACCCCAGATAATGTCATGAAGTTAATTATGACTACAACTATTCAACAACAACAAATATTTAAATGTAAGTCGAGAGTGTGATAAACACCAGCCAAGAAAGTCAACATATTCTTAGGCTGAATTGTGGGAAGCATAGTGTTCAATGGTAAGGGAGGAGATTGACCTATTCTAAGGAGCCCAGATCAGGACAGGAATATTATATCCCCTTCTAGTCCCAACATTTTAGGAAGGATATTGATAAAGCAAAGAGTATCTGCAGAAAAGCAACAAAATTCATAAAGGGTTTTCAAGTGCATGCCCTGGGAGTATTAGTTAAAGGAATCAAGGATGTTATATCACATAATACTATATCATATTATAGATTTTTCTATTTCTCTTATATCTTTGGTATATAAACCTAGGAGTGATATTTCTGGGACAAAGGACATGCACAACTAAATAATTTAAAATTCCAAATTGCTTTCCTGAATGGCTGAACCAATATGGTAGGTCCTACATCTTTTAAAAATCTTTTTGCAGTGGAAACTAAGGAAAGGGAGAGAGTGACCATCAACTGTAAAATGGCTGAACACATGGTGTGTGAATGTCATTGATACTATTGTGCTTAAAACACGAAGAAGTAAAAGGTTTCAGAGACATCTGAGATCTCTTGAGATGCTGGGAATAACCAAAGGAAGAACTTGAGCTTAATGATTGGATCCTTTATGGAAGAATTAGGGAAAAACATCAATAAGCATTACACTAGGTTGAGAAGATACAGATAGGTTGGGAGTATCAGTATTAGAGAAATTTACTTTCTTATTCTCTGCCTCTTGGGATTCTTAATTACCTTCAAAGTTCAGCTCAAGCTTACCTTCTTCTGATCCCTCACTTCTGATGCTAGTAGTTCCTTTTCCCCAAATTGCTTGTGTTTATATATACATATACACATATTTCTCTCTCTCTATATATATACACACATATATCTATATGTATTTACATATATGTACATATA
This sequence comes from Antechinus flavipes, assembly GCF_016432865.1. NCBI lineage: Eukaryota > Metazoa > Chordata > Mammalia > Dasyuromorphia > Dasyuridae > Antechinus > Antechinus flavipes. Next base: position 700,147,150 of record NC_067398.1, read on the forward strand.
TACACATACACACATAAATGTGTATGTATGTATATGTGTATTCATATTGATTTCCTCAGAAGAATGTAAACTTTTTGAAGTTAGAGCATGTTTCATTTTTGTCTTTATATTTCAGTGCAGCACGGTGCCTGATGCACAGGAATTACTTAATAAATACTTATGACTGGTTGCTAATAATAATATATTTTGAAATCACTTTCCTTTTAACAATCCAATGGGATAGGCAACACAAATAGTGTTATTCTCATTTTGCAGATGAGAAAATTGATATTCTTCAGTTACTACTTCAGTAACTACAGTTACTTGGCCAGGATCCCACAGCTAATAAGAGTTTTAAGTCAAGATGTGTGCCCAGTCCAAATCCCAGTCCAAATCTAGACCTTTGTCCACTCCACCAAGATAACCAAAAGCAACAGGAATTAAAATCTTACCTTTTCATAATAATTTCAGATTTATCATTATGACATTATAAGCTTTCATGTCTATAGGATTTTGCTTATCTACTTCAGGTTTCAACTTTCCTCTTGAATTAGTGTCATGGTTCAAGGAAACAAGGCAGGTGGAAGTCAACTGAGACAGGAGAGACAGGAGGGCTTACTTTCTATTAGGAGCTAAGCAGAGAAACCTGAGAACGAATTGAATATCTGACCACTTACTTCTAATTTCTCCTTATCTTAAAATTGGTCTGTGGACAGAAAATTGGGACCTGGGTGGGGAGAGGGAGGGCTCATGCCTTCCCAAGTTGGCTTTGTTTCAGGCAAACAGTGTGACCTGGGGCTCGCTATGTCTGTGCCCTTTTCAAGTCTCCACTTTAGGACAAGACCAGTGACCTTGAGTCTCTTGTCTCAAAGAAAGGGGCCATGCCAGTGAGCTCGCTGAGGTGCATTTAGAATTTCCTGGAATCCCAGTGTGCTGGCCCAGCCCCAGCTTGTGGCAGTCCCTGAAGCTGTCAACAGTCCGATAGCCTGAAGTCAGCTCCCGTCACACTGGAAGAAGAATTTCAAGCATGTGTCTTCTATCCAATTCCTCCTCCTCTCTTTCTCCTCCTCTCTCTTTTTTAAAGACACAGAAGTTCAGACTTGGAAAAGAACTCATCAGTCAACCAATCAAAATCTTACCTGAGAAAGATTCCCCAGGTACCTTCAAATAATGAGGGAAGTCACTTTCTCTAGAGGCAGCTCATTCCATTTTGGGAAAAGAAAAGGAACTCATGAGAAGAGGAATGAAAAAAATGAATGGAGACATGAGTGACTGAAGATTTGGGGTGCTCTGCATAAGCCTTTAGATAGGTCTTACTGGGTGCAGCTAGGTGGCGCCATAGCGGATAACATGTTAGATCTGAACTTTTTACAAAGATTCTTCTTCTTGAGTTCAAATTTAGTCTAAGTATCTGAGGCACTTACTCAGACACTTAACTAGCTGATCGATCTTGGGGAAGTCAATTTACCATGTTTGCTTCAGTTTCCTCAACTGTAAAATGAACTGGAGGAAAAAAAAATGGCAAAACACTCCAATATCTTTCCCAAGAAAACCACAAAATGATATCATGAAGAGTAGGAGAGGACAGAAAATAATAGCTTTCTGATTCTCCACCCAGTGAACTATCCATTGCTCCAGCTAGCTGTCTCTTAATAAAACTCAAATGAAATTCTGGAACAGTTCTCCCTGTTGAGAAATTTTTCCTGATGCAGAGTCTCTATCTTTCTTCTTTATAATTGACTTTCCTTGCTCACATAGTTTTATCCCTTGAGCCAAGCAGTACTCAGGGGTCCTCAAACTTTTAAATAGGGGGCCACTTCACTGTCCCTCAGACTGTTGGAGGATCAGACTCTGGTAAAAACAAAAACTTTGTTTTGTGGGCCTTTAAATAAAGAAACTTCATAGCCCTGGGTGAGGGGGATGAACGTCCTCAGCTGCCGCATCTGGCCCGTGGGTCGTAGTTTGAGGATCCCTGCATGGTACATGATAGGAACAGGCCTTCTAATACTTGAAGACATTTTTCATGTCCTCCTCCCTCCCCCCCCCCCACACTAACACCCTAAAAATCTATTTTCCTTGGGGCTAAATACTCTTAATTCCTTCAAACAGATCTTCATGTGATGTATACTCAAGACTCCTCCTTTGGTGGCTCTTCATTAGAAGTTTTCTAGTTTATTCATGTGCCCCCAGTAAATTGACACTCAGAACTGAGCAAGGTTTTTAGATACAGTCTACTAAAACTCAGTGAAACTACTACCTCCTTTTGCTTGAAAATTATGTTTCAATGAAACCCAAGTTAGCTTTCTTGGTCTACATATGTCACTTTTTTTTTTAAAACTAATTTACTAATTTAATGAGTTAATATTAATGAGCTTATGATTAGCTAGAAAAAGATGAGGGCATAGTTAAAAATTCTACCCAGTGAATTCTCCAACATGGGTCAATGGGAAAGTAGAGCTATGGAGATGGTGAGATAATTCATATTTCTTTGTCAACATCCACAAAAGTGTACTGAGACTAATATTTTCTGGTGCAAATAAGACAAAGATAAAATAGAATTCCAAAGACCTCAAAAAGCTTCTAGTCTAATTTCAGAGGCATGCCGTGTGCCTAAAAAGTCAACATATAGAGAAGAAGAATGTGAGTGGTAGAAAGAACTTGAAATAATCATAGATTATGAGAATGGGTGATCTTGGAATCTAGAATATGGGGAATACTTAAAACAATTCACTGCCTGGAAGAATCCTGAGAATACAAAATGTGGAAACTTCCAACTATTAGAACAGAGATGATGAAACTGGGAAGGACCTTGGCAACATAAAGTCAGAATTTCAGAAATACCAGGAATATCTGATCTGGGAAGGACTTTAGAATTCAGAGTGTCAGAGCTGGGAGGAACTTTAGTCAGATCTGCGTGAGATTTTAGGACATGAAATGGCAATGCTGGGAGGAATCTTAAAGGAAAAAAGGTCAGAGCTCTATATTATCTCACTCAATCTCATCAGCTTGAATGGATTCAGTTATCATCCCAACGCATATGATTCCCAAATCTGCAAATCTGGTCTGAGTTATGATAGTCACATGTTTTCAAGTGCCTTAATCTTAAATTGAGTGACTTGCAGAAATTTTCAACTGTGGGTCAAAAAACCTAACTTCTTCCCCTTCTGCCTCATTCTGAACCTCCTTATTATTAGTCAATCACTATTCTCCCAATCACCTAGATTTAAAACCTTAGCTTCATTCTTGATTCCTAGCTCTTTTTTTTTATCTCACATGGCCAATCTGTGGTCAGATTGGGTCATTTTTTTCTCCACAAGATTCTCTTGCAAAGATCCCCAGGCCCTCCACTCATTTAGCCACTCCTCTAAACGCCTCCAGCCAGCACTATTTGTAATACTCTTCCGAAATAATCCGCCTGTCTCAAGGCTGTCCTCACACCAATCCATTCAGCCACTAAGCAACTTTTTTGTTTTTCTAAAGTATAGGTATGACCATGTCAACCCCACCCTTCTCCCCTACTAATCCTTCTCCAATGAACTCTAGTGGCACCTTATTACTTCTAAGATTAAGTATAAAATCCTGTTTGTCATTTAAAGCTCTTCACAATTTGGCCTCTTGCCACCTTTCTAGTCTTCTGACACTTTTAGTTCCCCCTCCCAGAATCCCTATCATCCAGCCCTGTTGTCTTACTTGTGCTTCTCTCATGCTCTCCATGATGCTGTTGGATCTGCCTGTCTCTAGTGGAAGAGGAAGAACCTCTTAGGTTTCTTGGTTTTCTGTAAGATTCAAGTCAAAGTCTACATTATTTATGTCTTCATATCACTACTCAAATAGGCAGTGTAGGGGAGCGATTGTTAACCCTGTTTGATAAATTGGAAAAAAAAATGAACTACCCGGAGTAATATAACCAATGAGTGGTAGAAATGAGATTATAAATGCTGATGCTCGGTTCATCAGAAGTAGCATATGCAGCATTTTAAGGTTTACAAAGTGCTTTACACAAATTCTCTCATTTGATTCTTACATCTTTGTGAGGTGAGTGCTATTATCATTTTCAGTTTACAAATGAGGAAACTGAGACACAAGTCAATAGACTTGGGTAGCATCACAAAGCTATTAAGTATCTCATTTGAATTCAGGTTTTACTAATTTCATGTCTATTCATTAAGTTACGGTATGTGTGGGATGATCTGTTCTATCCCTTTCTAGGATGGCCTTAAGGCTCACTTAGTCCTTTGACCTGATGGCTCCACTTGTCTCAGAATATTTGTCTCCCCGGTTTTCCAGTTTCTTTTCCCATCTCCTTTCCAGCTCTTTTTAAAAAGAAAGCTTTACTTTCTTCCTTGGGCCTAGCTGGAATCTACTTGCCTCCCTTTGGAGCCTTCCTCCTCCTGAGGTAGGCAAAGGAGATACTCTGGTTTTGTAACTGTAATTGAAATTTAAGCAGAATCACACAGCCAGGAAGTGACCGTGTGGCCTTTCATTCTTATTTGGTACAATGTTCTTTTCACCATACCTTGGAAAGGTCTGTAGAAAGATGTCAACATCAGGAAACAGAAAAGAATAGATATCTGGAAAGGACATCACAAAGGACAGATAATTCCCAGACCTGATGACTAGATGGAGATAGTTGAATTAGCCAAATGGTTGAAGTATTTGGAGCCTGGGGGCGGAAATAGTATTCTCTATTCACAAAAACTAGAGAAGGGAGGAGGAGCTCTTATGGAGGAGTTGAGATAGAAGGAAAGTTGAATTCATGTTGGGGATTGGTTCTTTCACATTAATTATGTTAGCTATGGCAACCATATGAGCAGACTAGGGCAAGGTATCTGGACTTCAAGCCTAACACTTCAGACACTCACTTTGACCATGGTCAAAATTATTTAATCTTTCTGTACCTCAGTTTCCTCATCTGGGAAATGAACAGGTTTGTTCAAGTTTAGGACTTCCCACTCAGGAATACCACATTTCCCATTGCCTAAGTCAGTAAAAAACTCTGCTATTCTTTTATAGATGGAACTCTTGACCCAAGATCAGGAGAACTTGGGTATTGAGTTATTTTTCCAGTAGCATGAAATTTTCTTTTTGGTTATTTCTGTTGTTGAACCATCCACACTGCGTTGTTTGATCTGTCTCTCTTGACTAAAGACATTCATTCTTGTAAAGCAAAGACATTGATAATAATAACAATAACAATAAGCATTTATATAATAAATTCGTGGAGGAAAATGTGAAGCAGTCTTTAACAAACTCTATCAGGTGTAATGGATCAGCTATTCCATCATGCCCAGTTAAAGACAAACTGACAGTTTATCTCCTCTTCAACCTTGCTTTCCCATCCTTTTTCATGCTTGTTGAGGATTCAATAATGAGAACTCAAAATAAACCAGAGTTTATAATCCACTTTTTAAAAGTGTTTTTAATTGATGAATAATTAAAAGATATGAACTATGCCCAAAGGAGTATAAAATCCTGCATGTTTTTGACCCAACAATACTACCACTGGGCATGATTCCCAAAAGAGATTTTTTTTTTTAAGGGAAAAGGACATATATGTACAGAAATGTTTATAGCAGCTTTTTCCTCAGGGCAAAGAATTGGAAATTAAAGGGATGTCCATCATTTGGGGAATGGAGGAATACATTGTGATATGTGATTATGATGGAAAATTATAGTTCTATGGAAAATTGTGAGCAGGATGCTCTTAGAAAAAACTTGGAAAATCCTCCATGAATTCAAGGAAAGTATACATAAATTGATAGCAATGTTGTAGGAGCATCAGTTGTGAATAACTTTGCTATTCTCGGCAGAACAATGATCCATCACTACTATGAAGGACTTATGATGAAAAATGCTATCTGTTTCCAGAGAAAGAACTGATTATGTTGGAAACATAATGGAAACATACTCTTTAAATTAAAATATATATATATATATATTTAAGGGTTTTTGTTTTTTTTTGGGGGGGGAGGGAGAGCTATATTTTCCTTCACAACATAGTTTTTATGGAAATATTTTTCATAACTTCACATATGTCTTCTTAAAGGAAAGTAGAATGGGGAGGAAAAGAAAGAATCTGGAACCCAAAGTTTAAAAGACAAATGTAGAAAATTTGCTTTACATGTAACTGGGAAAAATATTAAATATAAAAAAGTGTCTTTTTTAAGGTTTGCAAAATGCTTTATAAGTATTAACTCAGTCTCATCCTCACAACATGCCTTCTGGGTGACAGGTATTATTATTAGTAGTAGTAGTAATAATATTACCATTATCCTCATTTTACAGATGAGGAAACCGAGGCAGAGGTCAAGGGACTTGTTCAGAGTCACATAGCCAGGAAGTATCTTGAGGCTGAATTTGAACTCAGGTCTTTCTGATCAAGTCTGATACTATCCACTACAGTATCTGACTGCCTAGAGTGGTTTTAGGAGTTTAGAAATATAGGCCCTGGAACTGGTCACGATTAGTTGACTGGAAAGAGGACGAAGTCCTGTCTTGGCTTCATTAGCAGGGAAATGGAAGATGGTTCACTATTTTTTCTAGTATTTTAGCATTCACAAAACTTTCCCTAAAGTCAGCTAAGTAGCACAGTGGATAGAGCACCATCACTGAAGTCAGGAGGACCCGAGTTCAAATTTGATCTCAGACACTCAACACTTCCTACCTGTGTGATCCTGGGTAACTTACTTAACCCCAATTGCCAAAGCAAAAACAAAACAAACAAACAAAACTTCTCCTAAATAATCTTATAAGATAGGTATCCAAAATATTATTTTCCCTATTTTACAGAAGTAGGAAGAAGGGACCTTAGAATGGAAAGTGTCAGAACTGAAAAGAACCTTGGAACATAGAAGGATCTTTTAAAATGTTAGATTGGGGAGCATAAAATGTCAGTTTTTCTAACTATCCCAAATTTTCATTTGAGTTAAATCATCAACATCAGGTTCATTCTAAATCAGTCACCTGTACTCCCAGAGTTGACGGTTCCTTTTTTTCTGTCTTCTCCCCAATCAGAAGAAACCCTGATTGTTCTGTCTCTTTGTCTCTTTTTATCTCAGGTATCCAATCTGTCCTAAGGATTCACTCCTTTTAATGAATCAACCAGAGCTGCTTGACTCTCCTCAATTATTTTGCTTTGAGTGTGATGGGATTTGTTATCTCTATGGGGCCAGAGGAGATAGAGAGGGGAGAAGGGGAATTTTATTAAAATTTCTCCCTTTGGATATAGCTTGTCTTCAAGCCAGTCATGATTTGTCCTCCTTTGGCAATCTTGGTTTCCAGAAATTAATTAAATTATTTGGACACGGGGATAGGGGTGTTATTAGCCTTTTATTCTGGTGTAGGATATATCTGGTTGTACAGTTGTTTGTGTATTTCCCTGCATAAAGATTGTAAGTTCCTTAAGGGCAGGGATCTTTTGCTGCCTTTCTTCTTATGTCTAACTCTTAGTAGAGGGTCTGATGCGTCAATAAGTGCTTAATAAATGATCATTGTTAGTGTGAATTTATACAAAGCAAGTGGAATTCTGGTCTGAGAATCAGAAGAATTGAGTGCTAATCCTAGCACTTCTGTTCCTTGGCTATATAGTCAACTTTGTCTAGATCAGATTTTCCTCATTTACAAATGAAGAGAGGTTTCTAAGATCTCCTTATCTTCCCACTCTCCCTTTCTTACCATTGTACATTTGATGCTAGAAGCTCTTTAGATGACTTTCTAAAGTGGCTTGAACTCTGATTCCCCAACTTAAATTTAGAATGCTTTTCCACTTTCCCAGTTGGCGTCTTCAGCTCTGACATTCTATGTTCTAAGGTCCCTTATGATGAACATATTCTAAGACCTTTCTAACCTTTCACATTTCTTAAAGAATATAAGCTCCTTTCCAGTTGTTGACATTCTCTGTTCTAAGGTCTCCTCTGGTTCTGAAATTCTCTCATAAGCATCCTGCCAAAGAAATTGTAAGTCGATGGGCATCTGCATTTCTCCCATTGACAGAGGATTTGATTATTGAAAGAAAAAGGAGGTGGAGAGTACACTTTTAGTGGGAATAGTCTGGATCAGAGAATCAATGATAACACCAGCTCCTGGGAGGACAGACTGAGATTCCCACATCCCCTGAGACAAAGCAGGTGTGTGTGGGGAGAATAAAAGGGGAAAGTCCTGAAATCCCTTAGTAAAATATAATCTCCCTGAGGACAGGCACTGGGATCTTCGTACATTCAGCCCCTAGTTCAATCAAGTAAGCAAGCTACCAAACAGTGATTAAGTATCTATTACATTCCAGAATCTGTTAGATTACAGAGATACAAAATTGAAAGCTCTTACCTTAGCTTGTCATATAGAGATCACATGTTCATAATGTAACATATGTATATGTATATGATATATAATATCATAAATAGCAACATCCTAATATAGGGAGTTACAAAAATTGTATAAAACTAGATGCCTTATGGTATCTTTGGAAAGGAAGGCACAACAGCTAGAGGTAAGGGCTGGGGAGACTAGGAGAAGTCTAAAGGAAGCTTTTGAACTGAGTCTTTCTTTTTATATATGTTTCCTTAATATTTAAATTTCTCAATAGTATTTTATTTTTCCAATTACATGTAAAGATAGTTTTCAACATTAGTTTTTGTAAGATTTTTCTCCTTTTCTCCCTTCCCTCCCCAAGACAGCAAGCAATTTGATATAGATTGTACAATTACAACTATTTTAAACATATTTCCATTAGTCATGTTGTGAAAGAAAAGTCAGAACAAAAGGGAAAAACTACAAAAAAGAAAAAGCAAACAACAACAACAACAGCCTCAATAACAAGATGAAAGTAATATGCTTTGCTCTGCATTCAGTCTTCATAATCTCTCTCTGGATGCAGATGGCATTTCCTATCCCAAGTCTATTGGTATTGTCTTGAATCACAGTATTGCTGAGAAGAGCTAAGTCTACCATTGTTGATTATCACATAATCTTGTTACTGTGTACAAAGTTGTTTTGTGTTGAACCCATCTAGAAAAGAAATCAGGAATAAAGTACAGCTAGTTTAAAGATGGGAAATGGAATGTTCTGTGTGAACAAGTGTTGGCTCCATTGGGCACGACTAGGCAATGTCTGTTTAATTAATGAAGTTCTGAAATCCCTTCTTTGGGGTCTGTTCCTCCTATCCTCCCCAAATTAAAAAAAAATTACCCATAATTCTCTCTCTCTGTTTATTAAAGCTTTCTATTTACAAAATATATGCATGAATAATTTTTCAACATTGACTCTTGCAAAACCTTCTGTTCCAAATTTTCCCCTGCTTCCCCCCACTCTCTCCCCTAAATGGCAGGTAGTCCAATACATGTTAAATATATTAAAGTATATGTTTAATTCAATATGTGTATATATATTTATATAGTTATCTTCCTGCACAAGAAAATCATATCAAGAAGGAAAGGAGAAAAAAAAAAAAACTGTTAAAGAAAACAAAATGCAAACAACAGAGAGAGTGAGAATGCTATGTTGTGGTCCACACCCAGTTCCTACAATCCTCTCTCTGGATGTAGATAGCTCTTTTCATTACAATTGGAACTGCTTTGAATTATCTCATTGTTGAAGAGAGCCACGTCCATCAGAATGATCATTGTATAATCTTGTTTTTGCCGTGTATAATAATCTCCGGGTTCTGCTCATTTCACTCAGCATCAGTTCATGTAAGTCTCTCTAAGCCTCTCTGTGTTCATCCTGCTGGACGTTTCTTATAGAACAATAATATTTCATAACATTCATATACCATAACTTATTCAGCCATTCTCCAGTTGATGGGCATCCATTCAGTTTCCAGTTTTTAGCCACTACAAAAAGGGCTGCCACAAACATTTTTGCATTTTCCTTCCTTTAAGATCTCTTTGTGATATAAGCCCAGTAGTAACACACTGGATCAATGTTTGATAACTGTTTGAGCTTAGTTCCAAACTGCTCTCCAGAACAGTTGGATCCATTTACAATTCCACCAACAATGTATCAGTGTTCCAGTTTTCCTACATCCCTTCCAACATTCATCGTTATCTTTTCCTGTCTTTAGCCAATCTGACAGGTGTGTATTTATACACATAATTCTCATAGAATCATGGGCAGTTCACTGTTTATGGGCCTGCCTGGATGCTGGATGCCAGATGATAGCATTTTTCTGGTGGAGTAAGTCATTCAAATCTATTTTTGGATGAACGAAAGGAGAGGGATTTAATTGACCCTAGAAGATTATTTTGCATATGGAAATGAAATCTTCAAATGGGGAGACAGAAAACTAGTACCCCCAATCAAAGAGGAAGATGGGAGCTTTCTCAGGTTCTCATTCCTTCTGGAATAGATTCTAGGTCTAGGTGGAGGATTCAGAAGTGGCAACAGGTGATTCACTGGAACTTGAGTCTCTGTGAAAGCTCTCTTCTCCTTCCTTGCTGTTCCTGAGCTGACTATCTTGGGGTGATAAGTGTGTGTGTATGTAGGGAGGTGGGGGGAGAGGAAGAGAGCTTGATGCACACCAGCCCATTTACATGCATTTGCTGATGAAATAATACTAGGGTTACTTAGCAACCCCTATCTTTACCTGAGGAGAGAATGCCTGGAAAGCTGGCACTGCCTCAGTGTTTATGTCTGTGTGTGAATGAATGTATTGAAAGTGTGTGTGTGTGTATGTGTGTGTATGTCAAGGTAGATGTGTGTATCTGCCTGGATGTGTCTTGTATTAGTATATGTAGCATATATATGTATAAATTTTGCCATTGTCTGTGGGGGGTATCTAGGGAAAAGTGAAGCTATTACCATTAGCTGAGAGTCAAGACACCCAACTAGATACACCCAGCGCGATTCAGAAACACCCATCCTTGGTAGCTACAACAAACAGTTGGAAAAGCATACCCAAACACACACACACACACACACACACACACACACACACACACACACAACCTTGACACACAGCCTTGGGAAAAATGTATTTGCAAGGGAAAAGAGAGAGATGAGCACACACACACACACACACCCTGACACGAAGCCTTGAGCAGTATGTATTTGCCAGAGGAGACAGGAGAAAAAGCACGAACTTACACTCACGGACAGGTTCACTCCCTGACAGATACACCCCACCCTGACGCATCGCCACACGTACCCTTGGGGAGGATGGGCGTGTAAAGGGAAACAGGGAGGGGGAAGCAAGCCGTGGCCTCCCGCGGGCTGGCAGGAGGGCAGGGCGCCGACGCCCAGGTTTCCCCTCTCCCGAAAACCCGGGCACACGCGTGCACGCGCATGCAGTCAAGGTGCCATTAAAGTTAATTGTTTTTACGGCCGCTTTAACAGGGTCTTGTAAACCTTTTTATGGCGCAGCCCGAGAACAGCGCGCTGCCTCCCGCCTCAGTAGCGCGGGCGGTGCAGGCCGGGTGCTGTCTCCTCGAACTGGGCCCGGCGGGGACCGGGTCCTTTCCCCTCCATTACGATCCGCCGGGAGATGCAGACCTCCCCCCAATCCGGAGGGTAGGGGGCGGCGGACAGTCACGTGCTCCCTGATCGGCTGCCCAAGGGCAGGCTCTGCTCTCCAGAAGCTCGGCGGGGCCTAGCTCCGGGGAGTGGCCAGAACGCGGGGCGCCGGGGCGCGGATTCGGCTGGGACCCGCGTTCCAACTCTCCGGGACGCTTAGCAGCAGCGAGCGTCCCGACTCAGTCGGCGCTTTGCTATGGTTTAGCTCTGGGCCACAGGTTAGGAACCTGGGAGTCAGTCTCGGAATGATGGCCGAAACCTGCAAGATTACGAATCTTGAAAATGGGACTAAGACAATTTCCAGCCCCACCTCCGGACTAGAGACCCAAACGTCGAGCCCTTTGGGCACCTTATCAAGGGGCTATGCAAATGCCTGCCGGAGCTCATTCTTAATTCCCGGGGAGTCTACCTCTTTCAATACATTTAAGGATTCCACCCCGCGATCCCCCTCACCCCCCGGAGCTCTGACCGTTCAGCCATTTATGAAGCCATCTCCTATCTCTCGTTTTATTTGACCTTCCCAAACTCCAGTTCCCAAACCAACCGACTAACACATTTAGCAAGGGTCCGGATTTTCAACCGCTTCCTCCCTCCTTCCCCGCCCCATTTTATAAATGAAGAAATGGACTTGCAGAGACTGTATGAATTCGTGTGGGGAACCCCGGGATGGGGAACTCCCTCTATTAGGGCAAACTGGCGCCTTCTCTGCAATTTCAGTCTTCTTACCGAGAGATCTCGTGACCTCCCTAGGGTCACACGGCCACCAAGCGTCTGGGACAAAACTCGTACTCGGTTTTCGTCTGACTCTGAGACCAGTTCTGAAAACATTAAGAGAAGCTGTCCCTAGTTAGTGGCTGAAGCAGGATAAGAATCTCGGGACTTCCTATTCCCCTTTACACAGAATAGCAGCAATCGACTCCTAGAGACACTTTGTCGCTTGAAAAGAGAACAGGATTTCATTGTCAGAGGCGGGTCTCCCGAGTCCAGTTTAGGGGGCCTGGAGACTGAGAGCAAGCCATTTTATGTCTCTGTGTCTCAATTTCCTTATCTGTGAAATGGGAGGAATGACTACCCTTACGGCAAGGTTTTGTTTTTCTATTCCCAGAGCCTTCCCGAATACCAGGCGCAGAAGAGACGTTCACTAAATGCTTGGGGATTGATTGTGACCCGGAGCGAGCAATTTAATCTTTAAACTTCAATTTTCTGGGGGGAAAAACGGGGACACTATCTACTTTGCAAACCTAGGTCTTTAGAAGCGTAGATAGAAAGAGGTGCTTGTGGGCCGCTTAGTCCAATCCCCTTACTTTACAGCTGAGGAAACTGAGGCCCATAGAGATTCACCGGAGTAGTAGTAAAATCGAAGAGGAGAAATTTGAACAGACACACTGTGACTCAGTTGCTCCTGGATCCCTGGGCGCACTGACCCTGAGGAGAGGTTCAGGCTGTGAGAGGCGAGGAGGGAGCGTGGGGGAAGGGAGGGGTGGCACTCAGGGTTGATGGATGCCCGGCGAGCGTGCGTGTGTGTACATAAGTGCGCGGGGCTGTTTATATTTATTTCTGCCGGCTCTTTGATCTCGCTTTCCCCTGCGCAAAAGCGTAATCCTCCTGCGGTGACCCGAGCCGAGCAGCAGATGTAGCTTGGGGGAGTTAGAGCGGGCCCGAGGTTAATGGCCCAGCCTAGTTTAAAAGCGTCAGGGGGATTAGGCACTGATTAAAAGGGCCGTATTTAACATCGCCGCCCCGGAGTCGAGGCTGCTGGGGGGGATTGGCTTGGACGCGGGTACCCCCGGGAAGGAAAGGAGAGGGGCGGGCAGCTCCGGCTCCCTCTGCCTTTTCCTCTCCGTGGTTCTGGAAAAGGGGGACGAAGATGTCAAGTGGCGATCAGCGAGGCTTGGCGGAGTGTAGGGGGAGCGGGGCCGCTCCCGCATCCGGGAGCTAGTTTGGGGATGCAGTGAAAACCAGCCCGGAACGTTAATCAGTCATTTCGCGAAGAACTCCCTTTGATTACAGGAAAGAAATCGAATTAATGTCTATTTCTGGGCTGCAGGAAGCGACGTGGAGAACGCCAGGGTGGCGTAGAGAAAGCAGGGTCTTCGAGCTAGAGGGAGCTGTGTTCGAATCTCTCACCTGGCACTTTCTACATTGGGATGTCACCTTTCATTGTCTTCTGTAAAATGAAAGGGACGAGTGGACCCATAGGACCTCCGAAATGAAGCGAGGCTTGTGTGGAAGCTTCTGGGGGACAGGGACTGACTTATTTTTGTCTTTAGGGTACCCATAATAAACCTTCCTTCCTTCCTTCCTTCCTTCCTTCCTTTCTTCTTCCTTCCCTCCTTCTTTCCTCCCTTCCTCCCTCTCTTTTCTTTCTTTCTTTCTTTCTTTCTTTCTTTCTTTCTTTCTTTCTTTCTTTCTTTCTTTCTTTCTTTCTTTCCTTTCTTTCTTTCTCTCTCTCTCTCTCTCTCTCTCTCTCTCTCTCTCTCTTCTCTCTCTCTTCTCTCTCTCTCTCTCAGGAGAACAGTCATTCAAGTGTCTCAGGAGACTGTAGGTTAACTACGGGTTCTCAAATCTCAGAAATCGCCAGTTCTCGACACGTTTCTAACACTCTTTAAAGTTTGAAGTGAAAGGACTTCTCAAGCCTTCACATCTATCCAGACCTAGGTTCTTGAACTTAAAAAAAAAAAAAAAATCCTGTTTCAAAATAATTGATTTTCTTTGTAACATTAATGCGATGGGCTTCAGGTTGGAAATCTTTGTGAGTTCAAATCTGATCTCATCTAAATAGATTAGTAAAATGGTAAATATTATGTGGCCCTGGACTTCAGCCTGATTGCCTCAGTTTTCTCATCTATAAAATGAGCTGGAGAAGGGATGGCAAACCACTCCAGTGTCTCTGCCAAGAAAACTCCAATTGGGATCACAAAGAGTCAGACGCCACAACAACAGAGAGAGAGAAAAAAAAATTAAAAAACATGTTTCCTCTCAGCGGTTTTATAAAGGCTTCCTCAGACAATCATAGAAAGGGATCCGTGACACACAGAAAAGGCAAAGAACCTCAGTTTAAGACTGATTTGGCCATTTTACAGCAAAAGAAACTGAGCCCCAAAGCGGTTACTTATATATTTATGTAGTTCTTTCGTCTCCCCAGTTAAATTATAAGCTCTTTGAAGGCAGGGATTGTTTGTCTCGGGTTTCTCGGCGCCCAGCACAGTGCTTGGCACTTAATACTTGATATCTCGCTCAAATTAGAACTCCAGGATATTTAATGGGTATCTCACTAACACCACGTTTCCTTTAATGGTTCTGGGGCACTTGTTTGCCTTAGGTTCTGGCAGAATTTTGCTGTCCCCATTCGTTTTTCACGTGAGATTCGGGGATCGAGTGTAACCGAATTCTCCGAATCTATGAGCGGCTTTTAAAACTGGATCCTGGCCTGGCGAGACTGGAGCCAGGCTTCCTACCCCTATTCCACCCCACCCCACCCCACCCCCAGCACTATTGATTCGGAGCGCTCTGGGCTATGCACAACTCACAGGAAAACAAAACCAAATTTAACTTTGGCCAAAGTTCCTCCTTTGAAATTTGTCGGACAGCTGTGGGGAGCTTTCTGTGCTCTTTGCCAAAGCATTGCCAGGCGCCCGCTGGAAAGAGCTATAGGAAGTTATAGCTGGAAAGATAGACGTCTACTGTGCTGGAGATGAGATGGCCCTTAGAACAGAGTAACAGTGCTTCGGGTTCCTTAGGAGAAGTGTCAGAATTGGAAGAACAGGGGATGTCAGAAGTTGGAGGGGCCTTAAAACGGGGAATGTCAAAAGGTGGAGAAGCTTTAGAACAGGGGATGTCAGAGCTGGGAGTGGCCTTAGAACAGGGGAATGTCAGAGCTGGGAGGGAGCTTAGTGCATAAAATGTCAGAACTGGGAGTGACATTAGAACAGGGGATGTCAAAAATTGGAGGGGCCTTAAAATGGGATGCCAAGGATGGGAGGGAGTTTAGAACATAAAATATCAGAGCTGAGGGGATGCTAGAGCTGGGAGTGACCTTAGAGCAGGGCATGTCAGAGCTGGGAGGGAGCTTAGAACATAAAATGTCAGAAGAGGGGGCTTAGAACAGGAGATGTCAGAGCTGGGAGGCGCCTTAGAACAGAGGATGTCATAAGTAGGAGAGTGTCTCAGAATAGAGAATTTGTGCATGGGGATTCCGGGGCAGATTTGGGAACATAGAAAACCAGACTTTAGTATGTAAATAGAACTGAAAGGGGCTTTAGTAACCAAAATGTCACATCTGGGAATCTCTTGAAATCTCATTTTGAAAATGAGGGGGGGGGGGGAGGGGGGCGGCAATGAGGCCAGAGAGACTTTTCATCGAGGAAAAAGAAGGGAATTTGAAAGCAGAGGTTTGGATTCGAAGCCCAGACACGTCACACTTGAAAAAGTCAGGCAAATCCATGTCTTCTGGACCCTCAGTTTCCTCATCCGTAACATTATTTCTGAGCTCCCGGGGCGGGCCCTTGGTAAGGGTCCGAACAAAGTCCGGGTGACGTTCTATAGCTCGAGGTCTGTACGAAGGAGACGGGTCATTGCTTCCCCCCCCCCCCCCTTTCCTCACAGAACGCCCCCGCCTCTTTCCCCATCCTTGGCGTTTAGCCCAAATGTAACCGGGAGCCCTCAACTCCGCCGCCTTTACCCGCCTCCCCCAAACCAGGGGCAAGGACTGGCTTGTTAGGGGAGAAGTGGAAATGCAGTTCCCCAGTGGGAGAAAAGCATTAACGAAATTCCTTCGCGGGCTCGAAGCCTCCCATTGAAAGACGTTTGAAGAATTTTCTTCCCGGGAGGGAGCGACGGGAGCAGCCCGGAGCGCAGCCGCCCCGGCGCGGCCCAGACACGCCCTTTCCCGGGGACTACACACCTCGCTCCCTCCGCTTTCCTCAGACTCAGCGCCGGAGTCTCCCTCCGCCTTCCCCTCTCCGTGGAATTTCCCCCAGCGGCCTTTTCTGCTGCTTGCTCTCCCTCCCCCTTTCCAGGGAGGGAGGAAGGACACCTGGAGAATTCAAATCCATTTAGACAGTTAATCCAGGGTCACGTGAAAATCCCACCCGGAACATCCAAGAACTGAAGACTTGATCATTTTTATTTTAAATCGCAGGAGAAGAAATAAATAATTTAGATCATTACCTCAACTCCTGTCCCGTGTAAGTGGAGAGTTCTCAGCGGCGCGTGGCCGAAGGGGTTGGAACCCTGATGAAGCTCCCCGGAAATCAGAGCAGGCGAATCCCGGTTCTTGGGCCTGGCCTGGCTGCAGCTAGGGAGGAAGGTTATCTGGGCTAATTCGGGCATGATTCTTCCAAAAGCCCATAAGGCAGGAAACCTAAGGGTTTTGTCCTAGCTTGGCTGGAGTGACCATAATTCACCCTTTAGCCCTGAGGGTTGGGGTGAGGGGTTAATAAATAGAGTGAAGAAAGTGGGAAAAAACCCTGTTTTTTTTTTTAAATTAAAGCTTTTTTATTTTCAAAATATATACATGCATAATTTTCAACATTCATCCTTCCAAAATCTTGTATTCTATTTTTCCCCCTTTTCCCTTCTCCCCACCCCCTTCCCTAGACACCAAGTAATCCAATATATGTTAAATACTTGCAATTCTTCTATACGTATTTCCACAATTATCCTTGGCGAACAAGAAAAATCAGATCAAAAAGGAAAAAAAAAATGAGAAAGAAAACAAAATGTAAGCAAACTACAACAAAAAAATGAAAATACCATGTTGTGATACACACTCAGTTCCCACAATCCTCTCTCTGAATTTAGATGACTCTCTTCCTCACAAGAATCATTGGAACTGACCTGAATCATCTCATTGTTGAGAAGAACCACTTCCATCAGAATTGATTGTCATATAATCTTGCTGTTGCCATGTATAATGATCACCTGGTTCTGCTCATTTCACTCAGCATCAGTTCATGGAAGTCTCTCCAGGCCTCTCTGAAATCATCCTGCTCATCTCTTCTTATAGAACAATGGTATTCCATATTCAGCCATTCCCTAATTGATGGGCAGACACTCAGTTTGTAGTTTCTTGCCATTGCAAAAAGGGCTGCCACAAACATTTTTGCACATGTGAGTCCTTTTCCCTCCTTTTCCCTCCTTTATGATCTTTTGGGAATAAGAACCCTAGTTTTATTTTTTATTTTATTTTATTATCATCATTATTATTTTTTGCTGAGGCAATTGGGGTTAAGTGACTTGCCCAGAGTCACACAACTAGGTGTTCCGTGTCTGAGGACAGATTTGAACTCAGGTTCTCCTGACTTCAGGGCTGGTGCTCTAACCACTATGACACCTACCTGCCCCCAAGAACCCTAGTTTTAAAAGTTTCCAGGCCTGGGTTCAAATTCTGACTTTTACTTCTGTGTGACTTTGTGCAAATCTTTCACCTTTCCTGTGCCTCAATTTCCTCACCTGTAATGTGATAGGATTAGCCTAATCTCTCTTTATAAAAATTTTGTTACCTCCCCTCCCCCCTTCACCTTTCTCTCCCAATCTATTCCTTCCCACTTTGATCTTTGCCATTCTTAACATTCTGAAGAAAAGTTTTCAGAAGGTTTGGGAACACACATGAGTGGGTCCAGACTCAGGGGTCACTGGTTGGGGGGTCTAGAAGTTCATCATGCTTTTTACTAGAGGATTTCTTTGGGAGGGCAAGATAAAACTCCCTAATGAGCTAGCCCAGCCAGAAGGGAAGGGACTTATATCCAGGTTCACACAACCAGTGAATGGATGGCAGATATGATTTCAAATCCTCTGCTATTTTTTTTTTCTTTTCCATGAGGAACAGCTAGAATAGTCCAGTATTCTCTGGAGCATTCAGGCTGAGGGACCTAACTCATGTCTAACAAAGAGACTGAATCTTTGGAATTTCTATCTATCTTCTGCAAGCCAGGGATAAGGACTGGCTTTTTTAGAGAAGAAATGAGAGAGAAGCTCCCCAGCAGGATAGAAGCATTTAAAATATTCCTTTTGAATCCTGAAAACCCATCTCTAATGAGGGCTCTGTGCTCAGCCCCCCAATCCAGAGGTGGCAGATTGCAGGACAGTCATTGGGTGGAGCTGTCCCCAGCTCACTCACGAGTCATTCTTCAGAGCTATAAAAGGAGTGACTTTGCACCCTTGTTTCTACTGCAAACAGTCACACTGGGAAGCTTTTACATTCAGATTTTCAGAAAACAATCGTAAATGAGTTTGTTTTTTTCCTCTGACACTTTGGGCCCTTCCCTCTAGGAAAATGCACATGGAAACCCATATCTCTCTATTTGGTGGGTGGCTAAAGGCCCTGGAGCAGGCAGATTTGGGAAGGGGGTAGGAGTCTGAGAAAGGAAGGAAAGTAAGAGGTGGGGGTGGAGAAAAAGAGAAAGAAGAAAGAGGGAGGAGGTGGGAGACGGAAAAAGAAGAGAAAAATAGATATAGAGATTATGGGGAATTTAAGGCTGGGAGAAAGAGGAGTTGTCTGGATAGAGGGGAGATGAAAGCTGGGAAATAATGTGGACTACCATGTGTGAGAGGGGGAGAAGCAGAAAGAGGGAAGAAAAAGATTGGGAGAAGATCCAGAGGAAGAGAATATAGAGAGGCCAGAGGAAGCAAGAGATGAGGAGGGAGTAAAGAAAGAAGGGAGATCAGGAGGAAACGACAGGAAAGAAGGGGAAACAGCAGGGGTAGGCCGGGAGATAGAAAGATTCTCAGGGAGAGAGGCAGAGGCAGACAGAGATATTTGGGGAGATAGGGAGAGAGAAAGGAGAAGGAGGCAGTGGGGTAGGCTGGGGTGTGTAGGAGGGAACTGGGGCTGGGGGAGAGGCCTAGAGAAAGGGGAAGGGAAAGGGGGAGATGGGGGAAGAGGCCTGGAAGGGGGGGAGGAGGCGCGTCTGTCCCTATGAAGTGTTGGGAAGGCAAAACCAGGATCCATAACTTGGAAATTATAAAAGGAAGTAAATCCATCAAAGTGAATTCATTTGGGAATACAATTAGGAGAGGGGCTGAACGAACAAAAGGAGCCCACATTGGACCGGGCTTTGCCGCTGAGTGACAATGTGCAGGCTAGGAAGGGATGGAAGCCAGGGAAGGAGGGGGGAAGAGGGAGGAGGGATGGGGAAGGAAGGGGGAGATTTAAAAAAAAAAAAAAGTTGAGCAAGGACAGGGGAAAAAAAAAAAACAGCAAATGGGATTTGTAAGAGATTCTGGACAGGAAACCAAATTGATGTACATTCATTCTGGCTTCTGGGAATTTGGAAGGCTTTTCATTTTATTTTTCAGCAAAGGAGCTTTTGTCATTAAACCCGTGAGTCTTAGGAGCAAATATCTCTGTTCCCATGCCTGAGAAGGTGTGTGTCCATGGATATGTATTTGTGTGTGTCTGTGTACATCCTAGGAGAGTAGGCAGTCAGAATTGGGTCTTTACAGGTCTTTTGGCTTACTGCCTTCTTTTCACAGAGAAGGAAACTGAGGTCCTCAGACCCTCTCCTAATTGTATTTCCACATGGATTCCCTTTGATGAATTGATTTCCTTTTCTAACATGTAAGTGATGGGTCTTGGTTTTTCCTTCCCTACATTTGATGGGGACAGATGCATCTTCTCTCCCCACCCCCCTCCAGTAGATAGTACCACAAGGACTGTAGGAGTCATCCAGTCATTACTGACATTTTACAAAAAAAAGGAAACTGAGTCTTTGTAGGTGAAGTGGCATTCAGGCTTGGAATTCATGTTCTCTGCCCACAGTTCTTAAGGAAAAAAAAAGTCTACCTTCTTTATTTCTCCACCTTCATTTTGATTCAATTCAGCAGAGGGGAATTGAGTCCTGCCTGGTTCAAAGCATGGTGCTGGACCCTTGGATTACAACAGTACAAACAAGAGTACCTGCCCTCAAGAAGGGTATGTTTCATAAAGATTAAATACATTAAATTAAAAAAAAATAAAAAATATGAGCTTATTTGTGACATTATTGACATGGGGGAGTTCCCAGTGAGTAAATTCCCTCCACTATTGTAGATCAGCACTAAATCTACTTTTAGAGTTAGTGCTGATCTACAATAGTGGAGGGAATTTAAATACATTAAATGAAAAAAAATAAAAAATATGAGCTTATTTGTGACATTATTGACATGGGGGAGTTCCCAGTGAGTAAATTCCCTCCACTATTGTAGATCAGCACTAAATCTACTTTTAGAGTTAGAGAATAAATAACTTTCCCAGGGACACCCAGCCAGTATGTAACCAAGGCAGGTTTTTTTGAGTTCCTAGCTACCTTGATATTCAGATCTTCTAAGTTTCCCTGCCTCCAGCAGTTAGCACAGAGCCTGGCACTTAGCGGGGACTAAAATGCTAATTGACTGACTACCTGATTCATGCACTGATAAGTATGTCTGCAAGATATGCCGCTGGATTTGGAAGAGGAAGAGCTCACTACCAACAGCTGGGAGGATAGGAGGAGCAGGAAAGGCCTTAGCATAGGGGGCTTCCCCTGTGGAGGGCTTTGAAAGAAGCAATTCCATTATTTCAAGGGGAATTGTACCCACTGGAGCCTTAGTGAGGATCCAGACCCTCAGCACAGCATCCCAGAAAGCCATTCCCGTTGCTGGGTTCTTTGTGGGAAAGCTGAGACCCAGGATCTCTTTTGTCAGAAATGTCCCAGACTGTGGCTCTGGATGAGTCATTTAAGCTCTGTGTATACCAGATGGCCCTTTTAAGCCTCCAAGTCACAGAGCAGATATCGAGAAATCTTTATCAATGGAGTTTCCTCCACTGATGTCAATACCTAAGAACTTTGATCCATAAGGAAAAAAAAAAAACAAAAAACAAACAAAAAAATGATTAAGACTGGGAGTGTTAGGGGACTGCACACTCCTTGAGGACAGGGCCAAATTCAATCTTGTCTTTATCTCTCTCTCCCATAGTAGGCCTTTGCACATAATAATAATAAATGTTGAGTTGTTGAATTGATTTGAATACCACCCACAAATCCTAGCGCACAGAAACACATTTACAGAAAGGTGTGTACATATTGGGATGCACATAGTGTTAATGCACAACTTGGAGGCATGGACAAACACATATACACCCACTGGTGACATACCCAGGCTCTCCCCTTGGGGCACCAGTCGAACTGACCCTCCCAGTACGGATATGACCCTGCAGGCAGATTGACTGTCAATCTGAGCACAGGGGAGGGACCATCTTGCAGGCTGTGATTGGGATTGAAATGATATTTTGAGTACCAAAGACACGTGCCCCTCTTCCCCCCCCCCCCAGCTCCAGATTCCTTAATCCTCTTCCTCTAGAAAAAGCATTCTCCTGCTTCTGCTTGTGACCACCTTTTACACCCCCAGAGATGGCCCAGGGCTCTATGGGACTACTGGAGCATCTGTCCAACGACAGTGCCAGCCCGTTTGACATCATCCCTCTTCCACAGTGGAAGTTAGCCCATCAAAATCCAGGCTCTAGTTCTTGCTGGACAGGAAACATTAGTGTGGGAGGGAAATGGGGAACTCCCTAAGTCTCTTGGAGGAGGGGGCTGGTTTTCTCAGCTCTCTTGGAGACTAGAGAGAAATGACAGGTGACCCAGAGGCTTCTCCCCAAAGCAGATGGTTTAGCTTAGTGAACATCAGCTTCACTATCAACACCCCCACCAGGCCCCCCATCAGCACTAACATCACCATCACCTTTGAAAGGAGAGACAGAGACAGAGTCAGACATGCAGACACACTCACAAAGCCAGAGGTAATCACAAAGACAGTGAACTTGTTTCTTTGAAAATACTTTGATGGCTATATTTTATATTATTGATTTCCTTTGTAATCCTACGTATTTTATTTTTTCATTTAAAAACATTATTCTGAGAAGGGGACCCTATGCTTTACCAGATTGTCCAAAAGTCCGGTTCACACAAAATTATCTGAGAAAGAAGAAAAATGACAAAAAGAAGGAAAATGTAGAGGAGGAGAAAGAAAACACACACAGACAGAAACAGAGACAGAGAAAGACAGAGACAAAGAGAAAGAGAGAGAGGAAGAGAGACGGGGGAAGGGAGACAGAGAGAAGAGAGAGAGGATGAGAGACAGATAAAGTGATATATAGAAAAAAAGGGACACATACACCCAACGAAAAACAGAGATAGTGTTAAAAGGGAAAGGAATAAGCATTTGTTAAATGCCTTTGTCTCAGTCTTATACAACAAAACCAAATATCATCTTTTTTGATCCTCACAAAAGATCTTTGGGGATCTTTATCTCGATTTTATAGAAAGAGGAAACTGAGGCAAACAGATAAGGTGACTTGCCCAAGATCATCCTACTAAGTGTCTGAAGTGAAATAAGCTCCAATCACTCTGGTTCCTGTCCTGGATGCACTGAGACATGTGATTGCTTCAAAGAGAGAGACAGTCAAAGACAGAGAGACTTGTGGGAAGGGGAAGCCAGGAAGAGCCAAAGGCAGAGACAGAAGCTTGAAAGAATGGAAAAGGTACTAAGCCTTCTCCTGGAGACCATTGTCTCCCCAGGGGTCCAAAATGAGCAGAGTTTGTTAGATTTGGAGGAGGTGGAAGATGAGAGGCAGATGTGGAGAATCCCTGCAAAGTGAGGTTGTAGTTAAGGTGTTTGTGTTCAGGGCTTCAGGTACCTTCCTTTCCCCAAAGTCTTGCAAGGTTGACAGGCCAAACTGGAATCAACTATACAACAGTATAGTTTATATTATACTGAGGAGTAGAAATAAAACTACTGCATTAGAACCAGATGCAGGGTGAAGGCAGAGGGGAGATGGTGGAGACCAGATGGTTTTCCCAGTCAAGTCATGAGCTGGTAAGCAGCGGGGGATTCTGGGCTTGGGGCAGACCATAATTCAGTCAGGGACTTAGCTCTTTCCAGGAACAATTCTGGTCAATGTGGAAAAACTATTCTTTGGTCAGCAATGATGGGCCTGGAGTCAAAAAGACTCATCTTCTTGAGTTCAAATTCAGCCTGACACTTATTAACTGGATGAACCTTGGCAAATTGCTTAACATTGTTTACCTCAGTTTCTCATCTGTTAAATGAGTTGGAGAAGGAAATGGCAATCCTCTCTACTATCTTTGCTAGAAATCCCCAAAGGGGATCAAGAAGAGTTGGATACAACTGAAAAAAAAAACTTAAAAATTAACAGGTGGAAGTCACTTCCCCTTTCCTAAGCACTTCTGACATCAGCTGGGACAATAGTACAGGCACAGAGAGTGCATAGGCTCTTCTGTTACTGAGGGATTGGGGAGAAGGGGGCAGGAAGAGAAACGGGGAGGTGAAGAATTATGAGTATGTGATGGAAAAAAAAATGAGAGAAAAAGGAAATTAGAGGGAAGAGAGGAAGGGGGAAGAGTGTCAGTTGGAGAAAGGGGAAAAAGAAGGAAGGAAAAAAACAATTTCTTGAAATGTGTAGCATCTTACACATCATCATCTCCTTTGAGCTTCAAAAGCTGTGAGGTAAAGGTTATGGTTATCCCATTTTTACAGAGAAGCAAACTGAGATTGAGAGAGTTGAAGTCATTAGCTTAAGGTTATATGTATCTGAGATAAGATCTGAAGATCTTCCTGATTCCAAGCACAGCTCTCTTAGAGGTTCCATATACTACCAAGTCTCTGTCGAGTTTTACCTTTTTATTCAATCAATTAAAATGCATTTATTAAATGCCTATTATTGGAACAGAAAACTGGACTCAGATGCAGAAAGACCCTGACCCCAGTTTCTCCTCTGACAAATAGTATCTGCATGAAGTCACTTAATATCTGACAAATCTAGAGTGTAGACAACTCTAAGATTCTAAGTTGCAGAGAAGGTGCTGACCTCATTAGTGGAGGAAGTTTCTTCTTCCAGGAGTTCACTTTGTGATTGAAATCATACTTCCAGACCTTATCCCCTATCCCTACCATGTGCCTGGAACTGTGTTTCATGACAAGGGTATAGAAATAAAGAATGAAACTGGGAGATTATTTTTACACCCCTCTCCCCCGAAATGTCCTCCAATTTAGCATCTTCCTTGTCTCATTTCTATGGTCAGCATTCTCTTTGAGGATCTCACATGAAATCGAGTTTAAATCTAGTCTCAGATACTTACTAGCTCAGTGACCCTGTGTAGGTCACTTAACCCAATTTGCCCAAGAGGATATCCTCCTAGTTGGCACCCTCCCTGTCTCCTTCCTCTCTTCTGTAAACATCCCAATAATAGGACTGCTTTGCTCAGAACTCAACTATGGCTCCCCATAGTCTCCTATCTCAACAAATCCTTAATCTTTCTCTATTGGATTTCCTGCTATTCCATTATATCACTCTATCATCTGGTTCAAATTAATTTTCCTTAGTTTCCCAAATATGTTTGTCAGAACATTGTCAAACAAAAAAGAAAAGAAGGGAAGGGAAGGGGAAGGAGGGAGGAAAGGGAAATAGCAAGTGGAATAAAATGAAAGCATTAGAAAATAAAATAGCTAAAGCAAGTGATACATTTAATTAAGAACTAATCACATTTATACAATATACAGCTAAGCAGAACAAGCCTTATTTTTTTCATGTTATGGATCAGGAAACTAAAGCTCAAAGAAGTAAATGATTTGCTTATGGTGGTCACTCAGATAGTATTAGGATCACATTTTGAACTCACTTTTTTCCTGTCTTTGAGTTCATCATTCTTTCTACTATATTAGTCCATCCTGCCTCTCCATATTTCACATTCTCTCTTCAGGATTATTTCTCTTTCCTTATCTATAAAATGGGTACAACACTACCTCCAAAGGTTATTGTGAGGACCAAATGAGATAGTTTGTAAAAAGTACTTAGCACAGTGATTAACATATAGTAGTTGCTATATAAATATTAATTCCCTTCCCTCCTCCATTTTTGTTGGGAAGTTAAAAAAAAAAGTGATAGGGAATGTGTGTAGGAGAACAGAGGGAGATGGTCTCTGAATTCCTGGGTGACCCTATTTCTAGTATTAAGCTTTTTTTTTTTTTCTATGAAAAACTGAGATTGGATCCAAGCTCCCTGAAAATTTAAAATGGACCTTATGTCTGTGTCTTACCCCCTCTCCCATCCAATCTCTATTCCCAAACAGCAGCAATTAGACAGACAGAGCAAGAGGAGGAACCCAGGGTAGAGAGTTGGAGACTGGGCAAGAGAGGGAAAGTGGGGGGGGGGAGAAAGTGCTTTTTCTTTTTCTTTCTTCCTTCTTTCTTTCTGATTCTTTCTCTCTTTCTCTTCCTTCCTTCTGATTCTTTCTCTCTTTCTCTTCCTTCCTTCCTTCCTTCCTTCCTTCCCTTCTTTCCCTCCCTCCCTTCCTTCCTTCCTTCCTTCTTCCTTCCTTCCTTCCTTCCTTCTTTCTTCCTTCCTTCCTTCCTTCCTTCTTTCCTTCCTTCCTTCCTTCCTTCCTCCCTCCCTCCCCCCTCCCTGCCTCCCTTCCTCTTTCTTCCTCCTCTCTCTCTCTCTCTCTCTCTCTCTCTTCTCTCTCTCTCTCCTCTCTCTCTCTCTCTCTCTCTCTCTCTCTCCATGTATCTATGAGTCTTCAGTTTTCTTCCGCTGTCTCCTGCCAAGTTCCAGGACAGACATGACTGGCTGCAACTCTAACAACTCTGGGATGGCCTGGGAGATTATTTTTACACTAAAAGAAAAAAAAAAAAGCGCCATGGCTGGGAACGTGCTCAGGACCCAGCTAGTGTGCTTTGGGGCCTGGCCCAGCTATGCACAGGCCCCTCCTGGGGAGCATTCCTCACCTCCCCCCTCCGCCCCTCTCCCTGGGCAGGCTGCTGGGCCAGCGGCCCACCATCACCTAAAGGTAGGACCACGCCCTCCCAGCTGGCCCCTCAGCCTTGGTCCCCTCTGAAAGTGATCTGGGGATCAGAGTTTTGATGCAATCTGTGTCTCTGTCCAACTAGCTTCTTTGGCCCAGGCTTGGAAATGTGGTGGTCACAGTTGACATCAATCATGTCTCCGTCTGGGGGGGTGGGGTGGTTGGGGGATGAGGATAGGATATCAGAGAGGTGACCAAGCATACGCCACATGATTCAAATCATCTCAGCATTGATTAATTGGGTTCATTCTGAGTTTCTGAATCATCACAACTGTTGTTCCCCTCCACCTAACATCAACAGGCCTTTAAAGGGAAAGTATCCATTTACCCCCATGCATGTGATACATTAGAGGCCATCAACTCCGATTAGACGTTAAATGCTGGATGAGTTTTAGGCAAACTCGATTTGCTCAAGATACTTTTCAAAGGTTCGGCAATGATTAGACAATCCCCCCTCCGCTCCTTCCCCTTTCTCCGGCAGCTTTTCCCCAAACGTGTTTTGGCTCCAACCCCTGACATATGGGAAGGAGTGTGTGCCCTAACAGAGGGTGTCTTGAATTGGAGAAGGGGCCCTCTGGGCTACTTAAAAGAGAGACACTTTCTTTAAAAAGAAGAAAAAAATCTAAGCCAGAAAACGACCCCAGATGCCAAACTTACCTTCTAGAAGCGAAATATCAAGAGCCATCTTCTGCCTCCAGTTGGAGAAATATCTCTGTCTTGTGTCTTAGAATAAACCTGCAAATTCCTTCCCCCTTTGTACCCCTTAAAGAAATAAGAAGTCCGATTCATTTTTTTTTACCACCGATTGCTGGGTTTAATGGAAAAATATGCATTCACAATTCTTGCTATGGATATATCACTCAGGTCTTACTGCTTGGGACAAAGGCATGGAAGTGTGGGAGGGGTTGAGAAGAGAAAAAAGGAACAGAGAACTGTTTCCCTCTCTTTGGATTCATGGGTAATAAAGAAGATGATTTCTTAGAATGTTTTTCCGTACTATGCCCCAAAGGCTACCAAACTGTTCATATCCTTTGACCCAGCAGTACCATTACTGGATCTGTATCCAAGGAAATCATAAAGCGGGGAAAGGGACCCACATGTGCAAAGATGTTTGTAGCAGCTCTTTTTGTGGTGGCAAAAAATTGGTAAAAGAGTAGATGCAGATTGGCTAAGATGACAGGAAATAATAATGATAAAATATTGGGGGGGATGTGAGAAACTGGGACACTAATGCATTGTTGGTGGACTTGTGAAATGTAACCATTCTGGAGAGCAATTTGGAGCTATGCCCAAAGGGCTATCAAACTGTGCATAACCTTTGGCCCAGAGGTGCCATTACTGGGTTTGTATCCCAAGTAAATCATAGAGGAGGGAAAAGGACCCATATATGCAAAAATGTTTGTAGCAGCTCTTCTTGTAGTAGGAAAGAACTGGAAAATAAATAGATGCCCATCAATTGGGGAATGGCTGAATAAGTTGTGGAATATAAAGATAATGGAATATTATTATTCTATTAAAAAATGATAAACAAACTGATTTTTAGAAAAGCCTGGAAAGATTTATGGGAACTGATACTGAGTGAAGCAAACAGAAATAGGGATACAATGTACACAGTAACTATAAAAATGTGTGATGATCACTATGAAAGGCTTGGTTCTTCTCAGTGGTTCAGTGATTCAAACAATCCCAATAGACTTTTTTTTTTTTTAATAGCCTTTTATTTACAGGTTATATGTATGGGTAACTTTACAGCATTGACAATCCCAAAAGACTTTGGACAGAAAATGTCTTCTGAATCCAGAAATAGAATGAAGGAGACTGAATGTAAATCAACACATGCTATGTTTACTTTTTTTTTTTTTTTTTTTTTTTACTTTTTAATCTCCCATGGTTTTCCCCTTTTGCTCTGATTTGTCTCATCCAACATGATACAAGCAATGTGTGTTAAAAGTAAAGTTTTAAAAAAAGAAAAAAAATATTTTTCTATTTTTTCTAGATAACAGTGTTAAGGGGATAGTGTGATGATAAGGATCATTCAATCATTCCTATTTTGACTTTCACCCTTCTACTATTTGTTACTCAGAAAAGTTTTCCCAATATAAATACTCGTCTTTCCCTTTGGTAAATAGTTTCCAAGGACTTGGAAGTTCCTTTGTCTTTTTGCTAAGTTCAAGTCCCTAATCAGATATAGGTCTTTTGGCAAAACCTCAGAGTTAGATTTATCCTCTTCACCAGGGATGTTGGTTCCTCAGTTGCTTCTCCCCAAAAATATTTTTAAGAAGTACAGCTCTGCCTAGTAATTGAAAGTAGATATGGTAATTAGTTAAATTACTCAGATTTGTAGAGTTTGAAATTGGTTTGGAAGTCATTGTTTAGGCAAAGTAAATTTTTAAAACAAAGAAAGGTAAACACTTTCTCTCTACCCCCATGTGGAGAAAAAAAGCTCTTGGAGAGAGAGAGAGAGAGAGAGAGAGAGAGAGAGAGAGAGAGAGAGAGAGTGTGTGTGTGTGTGTGTGTGTGTGTATGTATGTGAATTTCAACAGACAGCTTCCATACCACCACAGATTGACTTCATTGACCCAAACAGACAATCCCAGAGTTCAAAATTCTCTTTGTGTAATTGCTCCTCACTAAGCTTTTTATATCCTGACTTTATCTAGTTTTTTAAAGCTTCTCATTTTCCAACTTCATGAGTCCTCTACTCATTATCAACTTCTGTCCTAGATTCATTTAACTGTAGGAGATATTTCATCCATCTTCTTTTAGAGAAGAAAAAAAAAATACTCTCCAGACAGACCCAGAGATGATAATTATTGGAGAACACAGCTTCAAAGAATGAGACTTCTAGCAGCAAATAAGAGAGTTGGTCAGACCCTGGGAACCAATTGGAGCAAACTACCCATCAGTGTTGCTGACCCAAGGGGACTTGTGAGGGAACACTGAAGAGAAAAGGGAGTTCCATTTCTTGCCATACCTGGAATTGTGAGTTGCTTTTATTTTCCATATTAAATATCCTGTATGAATGCCTCTCTATCATTTTCCTTGACATTTTCTCAGGTTTATTGGGATAATTTTTTTTGTTTGTTTTTGTAGCAACTATTTTCACTTAGTGTAAAAACAATACAAAACAAAATAACTTTGCTGAGACCAAATGGAATCTATTCATTTATTTTAATGAAAATGCACATATGGAGCTTCATGAACTATAGTATTATAAGTGCAGCCTCACAGGGTCACCCCTAGAATCCAAGGTAGCAGTTAATCTCTGGTGAACAAATCCTTAAGCATCAGGTGGGTTGGAGGTGGGGGTGTAACCTGAGCTAGGAGGGTACAAAGTAATTCCTAGAACACAAAGTAGCAGTTACTCTCTAGGGACCAATCTTTAAGTGTCAGATGGGTTGGAGAAATAGTCCAGTGGGGATGTAAGGTAAATTAGGAGGAGACAAAGTAATTCCTAGAACACAAAGTAGCAATTACTCTAGTCACCAAATCCTTTAGTGTTAGGTGGGTTGGAGAAGTAGTCTAGAGAGGTTATAAGGTAAGCTAGGAGGATACAAAGTAATTCCTAGAACCCAAAGTAACAGTCACCCTCTGGGGACCAAATCCTTAAGTATCAGGTGGGTTGGAGAAATGGTCCAGTGGGGGTATAAGGTAAGCTAGGAGGATACAAAGTAATTCCTAGAATTCAAAGTAGCAGTTACTCTCTGGGGACCAAGTCTTTAAGTGTCAGGTGGGTTGGAGAAATAGTCCAATGGTGGTGCAAGGTAAGTAATTCACAATGCCTAGCACATAGTAGGCACTTTGCAAGTGCTTGTAAATTGTAATAGAGGTAGCTCTGATTTGGATGCAAAGATTTTGAGATACCCTGGGGCTGCTGTTAAAGAATTTGACAGAAAAGATCAGTCTCAGAATTTCAAGAAAGTAATACTTGGAGCCAGCCAGTCAGCCAGCTAGACAAAGAGACACACAGCAATGTACACCCCCACATCCCTCCCCTCCACACACATGGACATGAACACCTAGGGACAGACAGGTTGGGGAAAAAGTTAGTCCAAACTTAGGAGAAAATGTAAGGCCTTAAAAACAATTTCCAGTTCTTAGGATCCTGGCATTCCTTTCCTCCTCCCCACCCAGATCCCCTCCATTGTCACGAGCCTCCAAGTCACCAGCCGGGGGCAGAGGCCGGGGCGCCTCAAAGACATTTCTGGGCTATCACAAATTAGGCATCATGACCGCTGTGCAGGATTAAATCAGAGAGGAGATGATGGACTGGGAAAGAGGATCAAAGGCAGCCAGGCCCAGGATTAATTGGCAGAACTCCCAATGAAGCACACTCAGGCATGGATGCCTGGCAGTCGGAAAAAAAACAGTAAAGCATTCCGATCGGCAGATAGAGAAATATGGACTACGAGTCACCTCCTCCTCCTCCTCCTCCTCCTCCTCCTTCTCCTCCTTCTCCTCCTCTTCTTCCTCCTCTTCCTCCTCTTTTTCCTCTCTCTTCCCTATTCCCTCTCCTCTCTTTCCCTATTCTCTCTTTTCCTTTTTATTTACCCCAAATCATTAATTTATTAATTACTTTCCATTACTTATTCATTTATCATTTAAAAATATTAGGGTGGAGTGAAGGTACAAGTAAAAACAATCATCATAAGGAGAGGCTATCAGGTGGTGACTTTTAGCATAGGAAACTTCCAGGTGAGGGAATTCTACCAATGAAGGTTAGTACCCTCTTTTTAACTTACCATCTCACAGAATCACTCAGATCACTGAAAGTCTGAGCAACTCTCTCAAAATTACAGAGATACTGAAGCAATCTAAGGGGAATCTGAGCCTAGTTCTTTTTGGCTCAAAAGAATAATTTCACTTTCTCACAAGCTCCTCAGAAATCTACTCTAGTATTATCTCCATTTTACAGATGAGGAAACAGAATGAGAAGTAATATGAGTTGCTGTCAACTGAGAGCTTGAGGCAGTTTTCAAACTCAGGTCTCTTGATTAAAAATGTGACTCCTTAACCATTCTCATCATCTTGTCTTTCAAAGCATATCAGGAGTCTGTATTTATTAGTCAATCAATTAGAATTTAATATATTATTATCATATGCTATCATATTGGGTCATTTTTTTTTCAGTCATATCTGACTATGACCCCATTTTGGAAGGCTTTCTTGGCAAAGCTATTAGAGTAGTTTACCATTTCTTTCTCCAGCTCATTGTACAAACGAGGAAACTGAGGCAAACAGGATTAAGTGACCTGCACAGGGTCACAGAGCTGTAAATGTCTGAGATTAGATTTGAACTCAATAAGATGGGCCTTCCTAATTTCTGCTGAGGTACTCTATCCCCTGTGCCACCTAGCTTCTCATATATATTATTATATACTATTATATAGCATATTACTTTTTATATAACATATCATATTTCATTATATTAGTTAGATCACGTGAGTTTTAATTGCATTACAAGATGTAAAAATAATATATTACATTGTGTGGCATTCTTTTATAATGATTGCATTATATAATATCAATTACAGTACTATGTTCAAGGCATCATGTTAAATACTAGAAAAACCAAGTAAAAAACAAAAATGAATTATTTCTATATCTGTATCCTGTATCCTGTATCTATATCCGTATCTCTCCCACTTGACAGCAGAACCTAACATTGTATCTCACACATGTTAGGGGCTAAATAAATGTGTGGTGGATTTCCCTGAGCTTACAAAGCCCTTCATTATGTTATCTAGTATTATGATCCCCATTTTAAAACTGAGAAAACTAAACCTCAGAGAGATCAAATTATTTTCTTGAGGCAGCAAGAGTAGTAGATGTGAAACTCAAGCCCAAGGTTCTTTTGCATCAAGTGTGGCTTCCTATCTGCACTACCACCTTTAAGAGAATAGCATCAGTCCATATTTATCAATCAATCAATACACATTATATAATAATCATTACAAATAATGTCATATATTATATCATCTCATGTTAATATAGTTATGCTATTAAGACCCATCATATTGCTGAGCCCAAAATAATTTGTACTGTTCAGTGGAGTGGGTGATGTATGTGGACTCAGAGGAAGGAACTGAATTCAAATCTTGATTCTGCTGTTTTTCATTTCTGTTTATCAGGAACTCCATTTCCTTTTTTTATAAAATGAAGCAATTGGATTACTCCACCATTAAGGTCCCTTCCAGTTATTCACATAAGATCCTATGAAAGCTGTCTGCCTCCAGGGAGTTTATGTTCTAAGAGAATTTGTTAGGAGTGGAAAGCACAGGGAGTTGAGATTTAGGAGACTTTAGTTCTGGCTTAGGATTTGGTGTTCGTTACCTACGTGATTTTTTTCTCTCTGTAAAATTAGTATG
Source organism: Antechinus flavipes (assembly GCF_016432865.1). Classification (NCBI taxonomy): domain Eukaryota; kingdom Metazoa; phylum Chordata; class Mammalia; order Dasyuromorphia; family Dasyuridae; genus Antechinus; species Antechinus flavipes. The sequence continues at coordinate 700,179,842 of NC_067398.1, forward strand.
ACTGGATGGCCCTCTATTAGGTTAAAGAAATTCAACAACTTTTTTTTTTTTTTTTTTTTTTTTTAGACGAATGAAACGATTCCTGCCTTCAAAGAGTTTACTCTTTGCTATGGGAGGGTTGTTCTCTACACAGTTCCAATTAAAGCAAACACAAGGTTATATATAAAGAAATTCTGGGGCAGCTAGATGGCACAGTAGATAGAGCACCAGTCCTGAAGTCAGGAGAACCTGAGTTCAAGTCTGGAATCAGATACTTAACATGTCCTGGGAAAGTCATTTAACCCCAATTGTCTCAGCAAAAAAAAAAAAAAAAAAAAAAAAAAAAAAAGAAAGAAAGAAAGAAATTTCAAGAGGGGGAGTCTATATCTGGAGGACCCTAGGGAAGTCACTTAACCCCAATTGCCTCAGAAAAAAAAAAAAATCAAGAGGGAGAGTCAACATCCAGAGGATGTGGCTCCCAAGCTAGGTTTTGATGAAATCTAGGGATTTCACTAGGCAGAGATGAGGAAAGAGTACAGTCCGGAAACCTGGAGGACTTCATAAGCAAAAGCTTGGAGGTGGGAGATGGACTGCTGGAGAACAGCTGAGCTGCTGTGGGTTCTATCCCCTCGAGTTCCCCTTTTCTCTGGCTTCCTCTCCACCCATTCTCCTCCCTCCCCCAGCCTTAGTCCTTAGCTCAGCAGGAACTTGGGGCTTTGGAGACATTCGGCCCCAGTCCCAAGCAGCGGGGGGCCGGGCTGCCTCCGTGGGCTCGGTGCTCTCAACATTCCTCCGGGTAATGACACCCATGGCTGGATGATCTGCTTAAAGAGCATTTGATCCCCCGAGCTTACTCTGCCACCTCTGACTTTCCAGCTCTCTCGGGCTCCCGAAGCAGCTGAAGGCGGGAAGGAATGTGCTGAATTAGTCCTGGACTTGAACGCCTAAGTCTCTCCTGGGTAACTACTCCCTCTGCGTCTGACAGGGCCGGCCATCCTGGCCCAGAATCCCAGGCGTGCCCCCTCCTAATCCACAGCCTCTTTTCCCCCTTTTCTTTCAACAAATTGGAGGTAACCGGATGCTAGGGAGGTGGGCGCTGGTGCCTCCGATTCCTTTCTTATTCGGGGAGCTAACTATCCCAAGAATGTACAGAATCAGTTTGGAAATAGCTGAGAAGGCAGCCCTGGCTTCTGGGGGGCGCGCGCGTGTGTGTGTGTGTGTGTGTGTGTGTGAAGAGTTGCTTTTCATTCTCTCCCTCTCAGAGCCTGACTTCCTTTGTCTCCTTTCAAATCCCTCTTCGTGATCCTGGAGGCTTCCTTATTTAAAAAAAAAAAAAAAAAAACACATACATACACAAATATATGATTGTATTTTGCCTAAGGTACCGCAAGCCCCTTAAGAATGGATCAGGTGTAATTAATAACAGAAAATAATGTTTCCCCCTCCTTCTCTCGACCTTTCACCCTCATATAAGTGTCGTAAGTTTTATGATGGCTAAAAACAAAGTAAGTGTGTGTGTGTGTGTGTGTGTGTGTGTGTGTGTGTGTGTGTGTGTGTGTGTGCTCAGATATGTGCATCCAAGTCCCGTGCGTCTGTCTGGTGAACGCTCACCTAACCAGGACTGGAATTGGTTCGGGCTTTATTTATCTTCAGTTCTTTCTATGTAGGCTGGCCTCCAGCTGAACTCAATCACTGCATGAAAACTGATCTTACCCCTTGGAGTGAGGGGTCCCGTCTTTGAGATCTCAATGCACCTAGATCTATTTACACACACACACACACACACAAACAGTCAGGCCAGGAGCAAGACAGACGGCACTGGGCGGCCTTTCGGTCTGTCCCCGGCTCCCTAATACATTTCAAAGACCACTGGAGGCCTACGTGTATCAATATTTATTTGTTTCCCCAGTGGCTAGCAGGAAACGAAGTGCATTTGAGCCCCCCAATACCAGGCGCCCACGAGGTTATGTTGCAGTAAATCCTTGGGCGTACAAGGGTCTCATTATAGAAAATGCTCTCTTAAGCAATTGCAGACCTTTTCGCTCCCCACCAGTGGGGTATTATCATTCCCATTCATCTAGGACAGAATGAAAGAAATGCACGTGGGGGGAGGGATTTCAAGGAAGGTGGAGATGGGGGGGTGGGCTCGGATCAGAACCCTCATCGGAGTGCGTTGTCAGCAGCTTGAAATGAAGGGCCCTTAGCCAATACTGTTTATCTTAATGGTTCCACAAATATGCTCATTTTAAGTAATATTATCTTGCTGTAAAGGTCATTGGGTTGGACTGATGTATGGGACTTCACTCCTGATTCATTATGTTTGATCTACGGCCCTCTCGGAGTCAACGGCACCAACCTTTGGGTTAATGGAAGCCACACCAGCTCCTAATCTGGTAGCTTTGAATTTTTCTGTTTGGGTTGGATGGGGAGGTTGGGGCAGGGTGGACTTGTCTGTTCTTTTAGGGTCAGAGACGTTCCTTTTGATCATCATCTGAATGGGATGTGACCCCCAGGTCATGCATGATTCTTGGCTCTACCAGGAAAGTAGCAGTAGGATCCAGAACTCTTCCCCACTCCTCAGGGGAGACCTGCAAGCTTTGTTAGCCACTTCTATCCCCACCTACTTCTTTTACTCAAATATTATAGCGGCTCCCCCTCCACCACCAACTAGATCTCATGGATGGGAACGTTTCTTCCAGTGTTGCATATTGTAACCATTTCATGCCCACCTATCATGAATACCCAAGGAATAGTCCAAGGCATAAATAGTCTGGTCCTTTCTATTCTGACTTTCCCTTGGGACTTGGAGAACACTTGGGGAGTATATATTAAACCGTTTGAAAATTTGATATGAGGGGCAGCTAGGTGGTGCAATGGGTAGAGCACCAGCCCTGAAATCAAGAGGACCTGAGTTCAAATTTGGTCTTAGACACCTAGCACTTCCTCGCTGTGTAACCCTGGGAAATCACTTAACCCCAATTGCCTTGGAAAAAAAAAGACAAAAAAAAAAAAAAAGAAAAAAAGAAAGAAAATTTGATATAAGAGTTTCACTAGAATGCAAAATCTTTGAGAAAGGGGACTCTCATTTTTGCCTCATTATATTCTTGGACATAGAAGGGCCTTGAATAAAATGTTTGTTGATTGAAAAGGATCCCAAACTATATGCCTTTTGAAGGCAGGGACTGTATCAAATTTTCTTTGTAAGATAATGTCATGCCCATAGGAAATCAGAGGATAAAGATTAAAATTTTATTTAGCTGCACCTGTGTATCCCTCCCCCCACTTTCCCTACACACACACACACACACACACACACACACACACACACACACACACACATTCATAGAGGGAAATTTTGTTTCTTTTTGCATACCCTGCTTTTATTTTTTTCATTTAGGATCACTGATTTAGAAATGAGTGCGATGTTAGAAGATGTCTGTTTTAACATTCTCATTTTACAGACAAGGAAGCTGAGTCCAGAAAAATGAAGTGACTGACTTTTTGTTACATAGATAGTAACAGAAACAAGATTTGAATGCAGACCTTTGGGCTCCGTCTCTGAGCTCTTTACATGTTACTGTGTGCCTTATCCCTCTCCTCTTTCTTTTCTTGAAAGCAATGAATCGATTAAGGACAAAAACACCCCACAGTTTTTGGAATAAAACTTAAACATTTTGGGGAGATCCTTAGGAGAGATTGGAATAATTTCTTTGGGATCAGAAGGTTTAAAATCTCCCCTTGCTTGAGGTGCAAAAAATTGTATTTGGTAAAGGAAACAACAACAATGACAAAAGACTTAATATATACATCAATAACAGAGATTCATGGGAATTTAAAATTGTTTGGGACTTCTGAGTTTACCTACTCCAACTCTCTTGTTATATGGATGGAAGACTTAGGCCCCTAGACATGAATTGTAGGATCCTAGATCATAAATTTAGAATTAACAAAGATCTTCCATGCATTCTAGTCCACTAAATGCTCTTAGTCTACAGTTGAAAAAATGAAAGTTGAGAAAATTAAGTTCTAAATTAAATTTAGATATTAGATAAATTTAGATCTAAAATAGTGCAGAGGTCACCGAAATAGATTCAAGGGGTGGTATTTGAACTTAGAGAAACAGTTATCATTTATTAAGTTTCTACTGTGTCAGGCACTGTGCTAAGTGCCGGGGATACAAAGAAAAGCAAAAAAACTCAAGTCCCTGATCTCAAAAAGCTCACAATCTGATGAGAGATGATATTCAATAACTATGTACAATTGAGATTCAGAGAGGATAAATTGAAGACAATTAATAAGGAGAAGAGACTGGTATTCAGAAGGATTGGAAAAGGTTTTTTTTTTGCAGAAGATGAGATTTTAGCTGAGGCTTGAAGGAAGCCTCCAAGCATGGAGGACAGCCAGCCAAGTCTGCCACTGTGTAATGGAGTGCCTACTTTGAGACACAGTCTATGTGAAAAGGAGTAAGATGTAAAAAGACTGGGAAGGTAGGAAAGAGTGGGGTTATGAGGAATTTTAAAAGACAAACAGGATTTTTATATCTAATCCTGGAAGCAATAGGGAGTCACTGGAGTTGATGGAGTGGGGGGGGGTTTCATGCTCATACTTAAAATGCTTCATTTTGGGAGATCAATTTGACAGCTGAGTCTCTAGAGGTTAGATCAGAGTGAAGAGGGATTTGAAGAAGGGAGGCTAACCAGAAGCTTATTGCAACAAGCTTTTGAGAACAGGAATAATTCAGTTAAAATCTGGCTTCAGATGCCTACTACTTGTGTAATCTTTGCCTACCTCAGTTTCCTCATTTGTGAAATGAGGATAATAACAGTATCTACCTCTTAGGGTTGTTGTGAGCATCAAATAAAATTACATTTATAAGGCACTTTGTAAATCTTGATACACTTTATAATTAGCTAACTATTAATGTGAACTCATTATCCTGCCGGGGACTGTGTGGACATTTCAGCTTTCTTGCTAGACAGATCTTAGATCTAAAGCTGGAAAGGTCGTTAAAGTTCTTTTCATCCAACTGCTTCATTTTACAAATAAGGAAACTAAGTAAAGTCCAAGTAGATGAAACTGTAGCTTATCCAAATTGTCATGAGTAGTACTAGTTGGTTTCTGTATCCTCTATCAGCATGGCTAGGCAGGCCCTCCATAAATAGTTGCTGATTGGTATTATCTGGTTCCTTCTCCTTAGCTCCTCTGATTTCACATAGAGAATTCTGTTCCAGATCAACTCCCTACATCCACCTCGTCAATAGAAATAGCTGCTAAGGTTTCACATATCTTGTTTTCCTTTTGTTGCCTCCCAAGTCAGCATTTTACATAGTGATTTCCTAAGGATCTACCCAGTTAATTACTTAGTTGATAGTTAACTTCCAATCCTCACCCCTGTCCAGATTCTGAACGTCACATTGTAGAAAGGACATCAATAATTTAGAGACTCTCTAGAGAAGGGTCATGAGTATGGAAAAGTCTTAAGATCATGTCACATAAAGATTAGTTGAAGGAATTGAGGGCATCTATTTTGGAGGAGAGAAGATACAGGGAGGACTCAACACCTGTTCACAAGTATTCAAAGGACTGTCACGGGGCTAGGTTTTTATTGCTAGACTGAACCAGTGGGCGAAAGCCACCGATGTGGATTTGGATTTCATGAAAGGAAAAAAAAAAAAAAAACTTGCTAACAATGAAAGCTGCACGTGATCATAATGGGTTACTTTGGGAGGGAGAGGACTTTCTTTCATAGCAGGAAATTGAGCAAATATTGATGCCCACTCATATTGGAAAGGGGATTCTCTGCTCTGGGTGCACAAGCTAAAACCAGGATATATGGAGAGGGAGCAAGATGAAGTGGAAAGAACTCTTGTTTTGGACTCCTGAGTCCTGCTTCTGACATTTACCAGCTTGGGCAGCTCATAGCCATTGCTTTCTCTGGATCTCAGTTTCTTCATCTGTAAATTGGGAACTTATATCACCTAGTTCCCTAGTTTCTTTGAGAAGAGTGCTCTGTAAGTGTTCAAGTGTTCAATAATTGAGCACTCATTATCAATCACGCCATCCCACTGTGGCCCACACTTAGGGAGATTGAATATGACAAGATACTCTGATCCAAGATGTTATAGCAATATTAATATATAGAATTGTGGAGCCAACCCAACCCTCAGAGACTCCTGTGGAAGTCAATAAAAGATCCTTCTTCAATGACAGGTCTTCTCATAAATACAGGCTTTCCCAGTTTGGAAGTGCCCTAGAGGAAGGCAGAGGGTTGAAGGAAAAGGGTGTGGGGGTATCTGCTTATTTAGTAGGATGATTGAATTACAAGAATATATTGGGTGCTCATTGAACATGGCACTCCCTGGGGCTTTCTCATGTAAAAGAGAGGTACAAATTTGTGGCCATCCTCCAACAGCCAAAGCACGCATTTGTTTATCTGTACTTTTTTGCACAGTTGAACTGTTCTGAGCTTCCAACCCCTTAATCTGTCAGTACATTGGACTGAGATCTTGGAAGAGTCCTTCTTGTTTCCTGCTGAGATCCTGGATAATAAAGAACAGGGAAACCAGGGCTGGGAACCAGGTTAGGAAGAACCCACTGTTTGAGAAATATTAAGACATGTCACTATATGTAGTTTTAATATTTATATTGATACAATATTGATATTTATAAATTTTGATCCAGCAGTTCCACTATTGGATGTTTATAGTGTGATACAGTGCAGGGGTGGAAGAGAAAAAGAACAGAATCTGGAGTCAGAGAACCTTGTTCCAAATCCCACCTTAATTAATTGATTAATTACTTTGAATGAGCTACTCACTCCTTGGACCTCAGTTTCCTAAAGTGGAAAGGGGGTGGGGGAAGTTAGAAGAGATGGCTGCTAAAGTCCCTTTCAGTTCTGGATAAATGCTCCTTTGATCTCAAAGAATTTGATGACAGAGAAAAAGGTTATATGCGTGTATATTATGTATACATCCACACACAACTTATATCTATATCTATATATCCCCTTGATTGCTTAGAGGCTTCCTTGCACTCCTCCCTACCCCCACACTTCAAAGTAAATTCAAAGAGGATATTTACTTATGTCTTCTGTGTGTTCTTAAAAAAAAAAAAAAGACATCATAGTCACCACAGCCACAAAATAAATATTCTCTGCTTGAGCTGGAAATCTCTGGTTATACTAAGGGAACAACCTCTGATCCAGAGGCCTTTCTTCCTGCTGGCCTTCAAGGGCTAGCCTTTCCCCCTACCTCCAGTGCCCTCCCCTGCACCAGGTCATAGGTCTGGAGCGAATGGCCTTCTAGACAAGTCTGTGTTTGGAATTAGGTCATCTCCTGTTTGTCTTCCCTCCTTTGGGATAGGGCCATGTGAGATCTCAGAAGTGACCGGAGTAGCAGGGTCTCAGATACCAGAGCACAAGTGCCAGAAACAGCAGCACAGCCAGACCATTTGGGAGAGAAAAGGTTGCCTACAGAGAGAGATATCGTTGGGTGAAAAAGAACACTTGATATTCATGGGGATGGACTCAGGGGGAAAAAAAAGATATAAAATGAGCAACCCTGCTGCGTATATTCCAATGAAGATTAACTACTAACCTCTTAACTGATTATAATCATTTTATGATTCTTCCTTGACATTGCCTTTCCTGGGTGAGAATAAAACTGCCTCTTCATACGTGATTCATGTTTGTACTCTGGGTATCTTTTTACTTCTTCCACCCTGCTGGGGAGGAACCCCTCAGACAAGAGCCAAAAATAGAATTGTTCCTCAGGAATCTGAGGTGGGGGTAGGATTGAAATCCTGGGAGCCTGGTTCTACTATTAAAGAGACAGGCAACCTCAGGGCAAAGAATGTGGGATAAAACCACCATGGTAGTTAAATGGCAAGGGTTGGTCAAGGCTGTGTCACCCTGGTAGCCTCAACCTGGTAGTGCCTGGTCAGCCATTTGTGCTCTCTAGAAAACAAAATATTCATAGCAACAGTTTTTGTGTTGAGGGGGCAAGAGGAAAATAAAGTAATTATAGGAAAAAACAGATTCTTTCCCCATCCAAATAGAAGAAATTTTCTGCTGGTATGATTCTGGGCAAGTCAACCTACCTATTCTTCAGTTTTTCACCCTTCAGCCTCTCAGGTTCCTCCTCCCAACTCTAGATATATGGTCTTATGATTGAGGAATGAATGAATAAATTTTGGTATCTAATAGCAATGTCATATTATTGTGCTCTAACAAATGATTCAGATGAGGAATTCAGAAACATAATTAGATTTGTAGGAATTGATAGAAGGAAAGTAGAGATACAGAATTGCTATAGTTAAAAAAAAATGAGAACAATTTGAAAAGTCAGGTGCACTCAGAATAATTGCAACAAACCATTTTGATTTAGTTGGGACATATATGCCTCCTCCCTAAGGAGAGGTAGGGGACTATGGGTATGGAATATTGTATCTACTGTCAGTTTTTTTTTTTTAATTTTTGTGTTGCTACTTTTCTTTGTCATAGAAAAAGGAAACATAAAAATGTCTTTTTTTTTTTTTTTTTGGAAGGCAATAAGGGTTAAGTGATTTGCCCAGGGTCACACAGTCAATAAATATCTGGGGCTGGCTTTGAACTCAGGTGCTCTGGACTTCAGGGCCACTGCTTGAACCGTTGTGCTGCTTAGCTATCCCTAATGTCTAAAAACAAATAAACATAAAAGGTATAAATCAAATACCAAAAACATATGGAATTGAATTTGAGATAAAAAGGAATGAAAGGAGGAAAAAAGAGAGAAAGAAAAAATAAGAAAAGATAAAAAGAAAGTTTTATGTTTTTTTTAATCTCATTTATAGATCACCCCTGCTTCTCTAATGGTTCCCATATTTAATTATTTCATACTAAGCTCTAGAGCAGCCTATGGGTATATTTGTATATTCAATAATTAATGTAATCTCAATAGATTTCTCAATCAATCAACCTCAGAGCTTGTAATAGTTCATCAAATACTATTTACTTAACAAATTGGATATACTTCCTTTCCTAATAGTAATAACTCATATCCATAAATATATATTTATAATATGCCTTTATCTCCTAGGATTAGGTAAATATTAAATGAATGAATATAACATTTATTAATAAGTTAACTCAGTAAAAAAAAAAAACAGAGATAGATAAATGTAATGTTTTAATTGTGAGAAGTTACCTCAAATCTTCACTATAGAAGATGACTTCTTTTTACTTCTGAGATTATAGTCCCATATCATTTAGCTAATGTAGAATAAGAAAATCTCTTCACAGAGATTTGTTCACAGAAATTATTTTTGTCTTCTCAAAGTAAAGGTTAAAAAAAAGTTCTATCAAAAAAGAAGGCCCCTCCATCATCTTTCTGTCTTTTTCAACTTCTCTCCATCTATATCAAAGAAACAGAAAATTCATCTTCAATCAAATCATGATGCTTAACATTTTCTAATTTGACAGTTAAAATTGACATCTCAGCAACATTCCATTTGAATTCTAAAGATACATTAATAGTATTTGGAGTCTCTTGGGAGCTTCTAGTGAAATCAGTGTTAGAATAAGAAGGATAGAAAAGAAAGAGGGAAAGAAAGAAGGAAAAAAGAAAGAAAAAAAAAAACACAAGGATCTAAATGGTTGAGAGCAGGTGAATTAGTAGCAGTAAAAAATTACCACTCTGTCATCAGGGCTGCCTACCCTTAGACAGACAGAGCCCTGGGCTAGAGCTATGCCAGGAGAAGTTACATTAAACTGGATCCAATCTTTGGGATATAAATTTTAAATGTTTTCCCACTTGGGCAGGATATTCTATTTGGATCAGGTTCAGAGCATCCCTTTGCAAAGTTTCTACAGATTCAGAAGGTGCTTCTTCCCTATCCTGATAAAATGGAAGCCCCTTGAGGGCAGGAACTATTTTGTTATACTATTGCTAGTTCTAGCATTTAGAAGGTATCTGGAACAGATTAAATGTTTAATAAATGCTTGTTGATTGTTTTCTTATTGATAGAATCTTTATCTAATGGATTATTTCTCATCTATAAAAAGATAGAAGTGGGTTAAATGATTTCTGAGCTTTCTCCAGTTCTAAATCCAAGAATCTATGATTGCAGAATTTGAAGGTTATGATGATAGAAGAAAAGTCCTGGCAAATGCTATGGATCTAGAAAAAAATTGAATATGGGACTGGTAATATATTCTGTGTCTGTCATTTAAGGACAATTTTGATGTCATGGAGAAAGCCTTGATCTTTGAAACAGAAAAGATCTGGCTTTAAACCATCTTTTCAACATCACTGTGTGACCAATAGAGCACAGATCTGATAGAAGCAAGTTCTTTCACCTCTGCTTCTTAGAATTCCTGGCTTTTTTCAAGATTTAGCATTATGTACTACCTTTTACAGGAAAGAGCTCCCAGTTCTTGTAGCTGCTAATGCTCTTTCTTCTAAGTGTACCTTTCATCGACTTTGAATTTGTTTTGAAAATGCCTATTGTGTATTCATCTTTCCTATTAGAATGTAAACCCTCTGAAAGCAAGGGTTACTTTTCCCTTTTTTTCCTTCCTTCCTTCCTTCCTTCCTTCCTTCCTTCCTTCCTTCCTTCCTTCCTTCCTTCCTTCCTTCCTTCCTTCCTTCCTTCCTTCCTCCCTTTCTCTCTTTCATTCTTTCTTTTGTTGATGTTATGATATACATTATTCTTATAGTCACTTTATATAAGTTCATAAAAGTCTTTCCATACCATCATCCATACTCACTTCTTATAACACAATCATATTCCAACACATGCCTAAGCTACAACTTATTCAGCTGTAATGACCACGTATTTAAAATCAGCCGGAGTCAGGAATTCAGGTTAAGGGAAAAATCTTCAATATTTATTGAAGTGAAGAGGTGAATAAAGATTGCGATAGCAATATGGGCAAGAAAGATTGCGATAGCAATATGGACAGCTGCGACAGGAAGCCAGCTAACAGAGAGAGATCTGAGCTGAGCCAACCGTCACAAATAGCAATACCAAAAGTCTCTCCTTTCCCTTCCTTTTCCACTCCCCTGCCTCCACCCACCAAAATCGTCATTTCCTATACAACACATCAGGACTTGCACAAAGAGTGGGCAGGGGCCATTCTTTCTCCAAGCTTATATATTAATAGATTATGGTCCAATTACTATTTAGCCTCATGTGCTTGGGACCTCAGTGCATCAACTCAAGCCTCAGCCCATTACATTCAGCCATTCTTCAATTGATAGACATCCTTTTAGTTTTCAGGGTTTTTTTTTTTTTGTCACTACCAAACAGCTTTTATAAATATACTTTTTTTCTTTTTTCTTTCTTTTTTTTCTTTTTTTGCTGAGGCAATTGGGGTTAAGTGACTTGCTCAGGGTCACACAGCTAAGAAGCGTTAAGTGTCTGAGGTCAGATTTGAACTCAGGTCCTCCTGAATTCAGGGCTGATGCTCTATCTACTACATTAACTAGCTGCCCCTATAAATATCCTTTTACACATAAGTGTTTTTCCTCTTTGATCTAATTTTACAAAGAAGGAAATGAGTCACAGAGGCAGAAGTGATTTGCCCAAAGTTCCCCATGGAATCCTAGATCCAGTGCTGGAAGGGTCCTTACTTCATCTTAGAAATGTAGAAACAGAGATCCAGGGAGGCTGTCAGTTTCCCAAGAAGTAAATGACAACGGCAGAGTTGAAACCCAATCTATGACGCCAGAATCTTACTAATTAGGGATCAGAGAAGGGACAATAGGTATGACCAGGTAGCAGTTGATGTCAACAGGGCAAATGATAACCAGGTCCAGAACTACCTGTAGGGGAGAAATTGACTTCTTGTTGAGAGGGAGTAAGCTTCCAGGTATTTGAGAACTCAGCTCACTGTGAATTCAATTAAATGAATATGAAAAAAAATATTGGAAGTTATAATTCAATTGTGTCTGACTTCATAGATACTACAATTTATATACATTTCTCAATCGATGGTCATCCTCTTTGTTCTTCAGTCATGTCTGATTTTTCATGACCCCATTTGGGGTTTTCTTTTTATTTATGTATTTATGTATTTATTTTTTAAATGACTTTTTATTGACAGAACCCATGCCAGGGTAATTTTTTACAGCATTATCCCTTACACTCACTTCTGTTCTGGTTTTTCCCCTCCCTCCCTTCACCCCCTCCCCCAGATGGCAAGCAGTCCTTTACATGTTGAATAGGTTACAGTATATCCTAGATACAATATATGTGTGCAGAACCGAACAGTTCTCTTGTTGCACAGGGAGAATTGGATTCAGAAGGTATAAATAGTCCGGGAAGAAAAGCAAAAATGCAAGCAGTTTATATTCATTTCCCAGTGTTCTTTCTTTGGGCGTAGCTGCTTCTGTCCATCCTTGATCCATTGAAACTGAATTAGCTCTCTTTATCGAAGAGATCCACTTCCATCAGAATACATCCTCAAACAGTATCGTTGTTGAGGTATATAATGATCTCCTGGTTCTGCTCATTTCACTTAGCATCAGTTCATGTAAGTCTCGCCAATCCTCTCTGTATTCATCCTGCTGGTCATTCCTTACAGAACAATAATATTCCATAACGTTCATATACCACAATTTACTCAACCATTCTCCAATGGATGGGCATCCATTCATTTTCCAGCTTCTAGCCACTACAAACAGGGCTGCCACAAACATTTTGGCACATACAGGTCCCTTTCCCTTCTTTAGTATCTCTTTGGGGTATAAACCATTTGGGGTTTTCTTGGCAGAAATCATAGAAAACTTTGCCATTTCCTTCTCCAACTCATTTTACCTATGCAGGGTTGAATGACTTGCCCAAAGTCATAAAGTTAGTGCTGGGGCTGAATTCAAACTCAGGTCTTCCTAAGTCAAGGCCCATTGCTCTCTCCATTGTGCCATCTCTCCATCAAGTTGCCCAGTTATTGGTAAGGTGAACAGCAAACTTCTCATGAGGTCTCATGGGGATTTCTATCAGCCATTCACTTCCTGTATTCAAGCAGGACTTTCTATTCTAGACTACATAGATATCCAGAGTGACAGAAGGTCAGTTCTGGGAGGGATTACATTTCTTTTGCCACAATTATTCTTCCCAATAAGGCAGAGAAGGGAGAAGGAGCTCCCTGGTTAATTTCCAAACTCAACAGAGCAGAATTAACCATATACTTGGGTTGAAAAATGGAACTCTGAGATTCATAAAATGTAGGGTTGGAAGCAACTGGAGACACAACTCAACCCAACTTTACCATTTTAAACATGAAGCTAGCTATATAATGTTGAGCAACTCAACTTTTTTTTTTTTTAACCTCTGTTTGTTCTTCTGTAAATGGGGATAATAGTAGCACCTGCCTCTCAGAGTTATTATGAGTATCAAATGAGATTATAATTGTAAAGTTCTTAACACAGAGCTTGGAAGACAGTAAGTTGCGCTCTCTTTCTCTCTCTCTCTCTCTCTCTATATATATATCGATATATCAATATATTTCATTACAATTATCACCATTGTGGAATATATAGGATAATGCTGAATGTATAGGTATTGCCTCAGGTAAACTGAGACCTAGGAAAGCCCTTAACTTTTAAAATTTTAGTTTTGCTGAGGCAACTGGGCTTAAGTGACTTGCCCAGGGTCACACAGCCCAGAAGTGTTAACTGTTTGAGGTATATTTGAACTCAGGTCCTTCTGACTTTAGGGCTGGTGCTATACCCACTGAGCCACCTACTTGCCCTTAGCCTTTAACTTAAAAAAGCCAATGTCTCCCACTGCATTTGAGGCCATCTCCAGTTGTTGTGATATATATTTTGCCGTTGGACTCAGATGACTCTTCAGGAATCCTTTGCACAGCCCTTCCGCACTTAAATCCAATTCATTTGCAAGTTACAACATCATCTTCCAAATGTCATGGTCCTTTTTGAGATCAAGGACAAACAACAGTAACAGCAATCACTACCATCATCACCATCAATGTTCTCATGTCTTGTAATGACATTTTATTCCCTCTTAAAGGAGTCTCAGGTCCCCTGCAGGCATTCAGGATAACAAACCATTAAATCTTAGACAAAATCAGTCATCAGACTTTTTTTTTTTTTTTTTTTTTTTTTTTTAGATACCTATTATTTTTAAGCTAAATGCCAGGTTGCGATTAAGGGTTGATAGAAAAAACAAAATAATCCCTGTCCCCAATTGTTGAAAACTATACATGCAAATAAAAGTAAATACAAGAAATAAGCAAATGGCAAACATTTTATAGATACAGCAAAAACACAGAAAATAACTGTTCTTTAATTAGCTTGTGTCAGAGGTTCTTAATCTGAGGTCTGAATAAAAAGGAAGAAAAAAGAAAAAAATTGATAATTTTTTCGCTATAATTTGGTTTCTCTGTATTTTCATGTATATATTGAAAAACACTTTTTTTTTTTCTGGAAAAGTTTCCACAGGTTTCACTAGCCTGCTCCCCCAACCTGCCCCTGTCAGGTCTAAGTCATACTTATCAAAAAGTTAGAAAACACTGCCTTAGAAAATTGAGAAAAATCTCCCGCCTTAAATCCAATTCACACACAGGTCAGGACATCATCCAGCACACTGTGATGTCATTGATCTCCCTGAAAATGAGGGATGAACAACAAAAACAGCCAACAACCTTCTCTAAAGAGGCAAAAGAGATTTGGGAGCAATTAGAGAGCCTCTGTCTCTCAAAAACTCACCAGCCTTTGGGGTGTTAAAATGTGGAGAAAGGTGAGAGCCTGGTTTGTGTCTTGTTAACATGTGAAATCCTCGGCCAATCTCTTGGACACACATCCTTTCGGATAGGGGGATGTGGGAGGGGGTGGAACTGCCTGAAGAGAAATCAAAGACAAAAGATGGGAAAGGAGAAAAGCTACAAACTGATAAATGAGTGAATTCTGGCCAACTTTCTGGGAGCTCATGGGTCAGGAGATAATTGACAGAGAACCAGGTTTCAGAAAAGTACATGAAAGAAACCCTGGGAAGAAGCGGGCCGTCCGGTGAGCTGGACTGTCCGCCCAAGGCTTCCTTCCAGCCGGGGCTGTCAGTGGAGCAGGGCTGACCCTGAACAGATGCCAGCAGCCTCCTGGATGGACCCATCTCTTGCTGCCTGGCCAGGGGATGGAATCTCTGCTAGAAGCATCAGGTTAGTGGCTCAGTCCAGACGCCCTCTCTGGTTTTCATATGTGCAACTTCACTTTAAGGAGTGTCAGAAATAACAGATCTTCTGGAACTAAAACAGAGTTCAAAAGTTCACTTCGGGGTATCGAGGGGCCGGGAGCTGATGCTTCTGGGGGAGACCAGATCTTTTCATATGTGGACATGGCCCATTTATTTTCAGGAAAGAATTCGGATACAGGCTGAGTTAGTTATCTTGGTCTATTCACAGGATTCCATCTCTCTTAGCTTGCTTTGTGTTTTGGATTCTTAGACATAGTGAATTCTGACATTTTCCTTGTTCCCCAAAGAATATATTTGGGCCTCTAAGAATCTCCAAAGATTGAATTCTTTCTTTCTTTTTTTTTTTTTCTTCCTGACACAAAGATGAAGAAATTACAAGGGCTAGACAATTTTCCTGATCCCTTTGTAAAAAGCCAACAAAAGCAGTTTTAGATATAAAGCATCTTAGTCCTGTTGGTGTTGGTAGGCAGGTCAAGAGTTTCACCAACTGAGAAATTAACCATCATTTCTCTGTCAAAGAAGCCTTCCATCAAAGAGCTTACCTGCTTATGAGAGAAACAGTATGTGCACGGGCAGGAGCGTATATACAAGATGCATAGAAAATAGATGCAAAGGAACCTTAAAAGGGGAAGATCATAGATGCAAGGTTGGAAGAAACCTTGGAAGTGACAGAACCAAACACCTTCATATTTCAGAAAAGGAAACTGAGAGATGTGTAATGTTTTATATACTACAACTTATTTAGATATTCATCAATTGATGGATTCTTCCTCTTTGTTACTCCGTCATGTCCGACTCTCCATGA